>NW_027480572.1:600000-900000 GCF_051401765.1 Calliopsis andreniformis
TTGAAGATTGAGTATTGAGGATTGAAGATTGAGGATTGAGGATTGAGGATTGAGGATTGAGGATTGAGGATTGAAGATTGAGGATTGGGGATTGAGGATTGACGATTGAGTATTGAACATTGACGATTGAGAATTGAGGATTGTGGATTGAGTATTGAGGATTGAGGATTGAGGATTGAAGATTGAATATTGATGATTGAAGATTGAGGATTGAGGATTGAGGGTTGCGGATTGAGGACGAGGACTGAGGGTTGAGTATTGGTGTTTGAAGTCTGTGGATTGAGGATTGTGGATTGAGAATTGAGGATTGTGGATTGAGGATTGAAGATTGAGGATCCGGTATTGAGGATTGAAGAATGAGAATTGAGGAGTGAGGACTGAGGATTGAGGATTGCAGTTTGAGTATTGAGGATTGAAGATTGAGGATTGCGGATTGAGGATTGAAGGTAGAGTATTGATGATTGAAGATTGAGGACTGATGATTGGGTATTGCGGATTGAACATTGAGGATTGAAGATTGAGGATTGGTTGTTGAGGGTTGAAGAATGATGATTGAGGATTGATGATTGAGGATTGAGGATTGAGGATTGAAGATTCAGTATTGAGGATTGAAGATTGTGGATTAAGGAATGAGGATTGAGGATTGAAGATTGAGCATTGAGGATTGAAGATTGAGGATTGAGGACTGAGTATTGAGTGTTGAGGATTCAGTATTGAGGATTGAGTGTGGAAGACTGAGGATTGGGTAATGAGGATTGACGATTGAGTATTGAGGATTGAGGATTGATGACTGAGGATTGAGGATTGAGGATTGAAGATTGAGTATTCAGGATTGAGGATTGAGGCTTGAGGATTCAGGATTGAGGATTGAAGATTGAGGATTGGGGATTGGGGATTGAGGATTGAGGATTGAGGATTGAGTATTGAGGATTGAGGATTGAGGATTGTGGATTGTGGATTGATTGTTGAGTATTGAAGATTGAGTATTGAGGATTGAAGATTGAGTATTCAGGATTGAAGATTGACGATTGAGTATTGAAGATTGAGGATTGATGACTGAGGATTGAGGATTGAGGATTGAGGATTGAGGATTGAGGATTGAAGATTGAAGATTGAGTATTGAGGATTGAAGATTTAGGATTGAGGATTGAGGATTGAGGATGGAGGATGAGGGCTGAGGGTTGAGGATTGAGGTTTGAGTATTGAATACTGAGAATTCAGGATATTCTATTGAGTATTGAGAATTGAGGATTGATGGTTGAGTATTGAGGGCTGAGGGTTGAGGATTGAGGTTTGAGGTTTGAGGACTGAGGATTGAAGATTGAGAATTGAGGATTGAGGATTGAGGATTGAATATTGAGGACTGGGGACTGAGTGTTGAGGGTTGAGTGATGAGAATTGATGTATGTGGATAGAGATTTGAAGATTGCAGATTGAGTATTGAGTAATGAAAACTGTGAATTGATGATATTCTATTGAGGATTGAGGATTGACAACTGATTGTAGAGGACCGAGGACTGAAGATTGAGGATTCAGGATTGAGGATTCAGGATTGAGGTTTGAGGACTGAGGATTGAAGATTGAGGATTGAGGACTGAGTATTGAGGATTGAGGATTGAGTATTGAGGATTGAGGATGGAAGACTGAGGATTGGGTATTGAGGATTGAACGTTGAGGATTGAGGGTTGAGGATTGAGGACTGAGGATTGAAGATTGAGGATTGAATATTAATGATTGAAGATTGCGGATTGAGGATTGAGGGTTATGGATTGAGGACGAGGACTGAGGGTTGAGTATTTGAGTTTGAAGTCTGAGGATTGAGGATTGAGGAATGAGAATTGAGGATTGAGGATTGAGGATTGAAGATTGAGGATTCGGTATTGAGGATTGAAGAATGAGGATTGAGGAGTGAGGACTGAGGATTGAGGATTGCAGTTTGAGTATTGAGCATTGACGATTGAGAATTGAGGATTGTGGATTGAGTATTGAGGATTGAGGATTGAGGATTGAAGATTGAATATTGATGATTGAAGATTGAGGATTGAGGATTGAGGGTTGCGGATTGAGGACGAGGACTGAGGGTTGAGTATTGGTGTTTGAAGTCTGAGGATTGAGGATTGTGGATTGAGAATTGAGGATTGTGGATTGAGGATTGAAGATTGAGTATTCGGCATTGAGGATTGAAGAATGAGAATTGAGGAGTGAGGACTGAGGATTGAGGATTGCAGTTTGAGTATTGAGGATTGAAGATTGAGGATTGAGGATTGAGGATTGAGGATTGAGGATTGAGGATTGAGTATTGAATATTGAGTATTGAGGATTGAAGATTGAGGATTGAGGATTGAGGATTGAGGATTGAGGATTGAAAATTGAGGATTGGGTATTGAAGACTGAGGATTGGCGATTGAGTATTGAGCATTGAGGATTGAGAAATGAGGATTGAGGATTGAAGATAGAGTATTGAGGATTGAAGATTGAGGATTGAGGATTGTGGATTGAAGGTTGAGGACTGAGTGTTGATGGTTGCGTGATGAGAATTGATGTTTGTGGATTGTGATTTGAAGATTGAAGAATGGGGATTGACTATTGAAAACTGTGAATTGAGGATATTCTATTGAGGATTGAGGATTGACAATTGATTGTTGAGGACTTATGGGTGAAGATTGAGGATTCAGGTTTGAGGATTCAGGATTGACGTTTGAGGACTGAGGATTGAGGATTGAGGATTGAGGATTGAGGTTTGAGGATTGAGGATTGAGGATTGAGGACTGAGGATTGAGGATTGAGGATTGTGCATTGAGGATTGCAGATTGTGGACTGAGGATTGAGGATTGAAGATTGAGTATTGAGGGTTGAAGATTGAGGATTGAGGATTGAGGATTTAGGATTGAGGATGACGGCTGAGGTTTGAGGATTGAGGTTTGAGGTCCGAGGACTGAGAATTGAGGGTCGAGAATTGAGGATTGAGGATTGAGGATTGAAGATTGAGGATTGGGTATTGAGGATTGAAGAATGAGGATTGAGGATTGAGGATTGGGGATTGAGGATTGAGGATTGAAGATTGAGTATTCAGGATTGGAGATTGGCGATTGAGCGTTGAGGATTGAGGATAGAGGATTGAAGATTGAGGATTGGGGACTGAGTGTTGAGGGTTGAGTGATGAGAATTGATGATTGTGGATAGAGATTTGAAGATTTCAGGTTGAGTATTGAGTATTGAAACCTGTGAATTGAGGATATTCTATTGAGGATTGAGGACTGACAACTGATTGTTGAGGACTGAGGTCTGAAGACTGAGGATTCAGGTTTGAGGATTCAGGATTGAGGTTTGAGGACTGAGGATTGAGGATTGAGGATTGAGGATTGAGGATTGAGGATTGAGGATTGAGGATTGAAGATTGAGGTTTGGGTATTGAGGATTGAACATTGAGGACTGTGGATTGTGTATTGAGGATCGACAATTGAGGACTGAGGATTGAGGATTGAAGATTGAGAATTGGGTGTTGAGGATTGAGGGTTGTGGATTGAGGACGAGGACTGAGGGTTGAGTATTGATGTTTGAGGTCTGAGGATTGAGGATTGAGGATTGAGGATTGGGAATTGAGGACTGAGGATTGAGGATTGAAGATTGAGGATTGGGTGTTGAGGATTGAAGAATGTGGAGTGAGGATTGAGGATTGAGGATTGAGGATTGGAGATTGAGTATTGAGGATTGAAGATTGAGGATTGAGGATTGAGGATTGAGGATTGAGGGTTGAGGATTGAAGATTGAGGATTGGGTATTGCGGATTGAACATTGAGGATTGAAGATTGAGGATTGGGTGTTGAGGGTTGAAGAATGAGGATTGAGGATTGAGGATTGAGGGTTGAGGATTGAAGATTCAGAATTGAGGATTGAAGATTGTGGATTAAGTATTGAGGATTGTGGATTGAGGATTGAGGAATGAGCATTGAAGATTGAGTATTGAGGATTGAACGTTGAGGATTGTGGATTGAGGATTGAGGATTCAGGATTGAATATTCAGGACTGGGGACTGAGTGTTGAGGGTTGAGTGATGAGAATTGATGTTTGTGGATAGAGATTTGAAGATTGCAGATTGAGTATTGAGTAATGAAAACTGTGAATTGATGATATTCTATTGAGGATTGAGGATTGACAACTGATTGTAGAGGACCGAGGGCTGAAGATTGAGGATTCAGGATTGAGGATTCAGGATTGAGGTTTGAGGACTGAGGATTGAAGATTGAGGATTGAGGACTGAGTATTGAGGATTGAGGATTGAGTATTGAGCATTGACGATTGAGAATTGAGGATTGTGGGTTGAGTATTGAGGATTGAGGATAGAGGATTGAAGATTGAATATTGATGATTGAAGATTGAGGATCGAGGATTGAGGGTTGTGGATTGAGGACGAGGACTGAGGGTTGAGTATTGATGTTTGAGGTCTGAGGATTGAGGATTGAGGATTGAGAATTAAGGACTGAGGATTGAGGATTGAAGATTGAGGATTGGGTGTTGAGGATTGAAGAATGTGGATTGAGGATTGATTATTGAGGATTGAGGATTGAAGATTGACTATTGAGGATTGAAGATTGAAGTCTGAGGATTGAAGGTTGAGGATTGGGTGTTGAGGATAGAAGAATGAGGATTGAGGATTGAGGATTGAGGATTGATGATTGAGGATTGAAGATTCAGTATTGAGGATTGAAGATTGAGGATTGAGGATTGACGATTGAGGATTGAAGATTGGGTATTGAGGATTGAAGATTGAGGATTGAGGAATGAGTATTGAGGATTGAGGATTGAGCATTGAGGATTGAGGATGGAAGACTGAGGATTGGGTAATGAGGATTGAACGTTGAGGATTGAGGGTTGAGGATTGAGGATTGAGGATTGAAGATTGAAGATTGAATATTAATGATTGAAGATTGAGGATTGAGGATTGAGGGTTGTGGATTGAGGACGGGGACTGAGGGTTGAGTATTGGTGTTTGATGCCTGAGGATTGAGGATTGAGGATTGAGGATTGAGGATTGAAGATTGTGGATTCGGTATTGAGGATTGAAGAATGAGGATTGAGGAGTGAGGACTGAGGATTGACGATTGCAGTTTGAGTATTGAGGATTGAAGATAGAGGATTGAGGATTGAGGATTGAGGATTGATTTTTGAAGATTGAGTATTGAGGATTGAAGATTGAGGATTGAGGATTGAGGATTGAGTATTGAGGATGAGGGCTGAGGGTTGAGGATTGAGGTTTGAGGTTTGAGGACTGAGGACCGAGGATTGAGGATTGAGGATTGAAGATTGAGTATTGAGGATTGAAGATTGACGATTGAGGATTGAGAATTGAGGATTGAGGATTGAGAAATGAGCATTGAAGATTGAGTGTTGAGGATTGAACGTTGAGGATTGTGGATTGAGGATTGAGGATTGAGGATTGAATATTGAGGATTGAAGAACGAGGATTGAGGATTGAGGATTGAGGATTGTGGATTGAGGCTTGAAGATTGAGTATTGAGGATTGAAGATTGAGGATTGAGGATTGAGGATTGAGGATTGAGGATTGAGGATTGAGGATTGAAGGTTCAGTATTGAGGATTGAAGATAGAGAATTGAGGATTGAGGATTGAACATTGAGGACTGAGTGTTGAGGGTTGAGTGATGAGAATTGATGTTTGTGGATAGTGGTTTGAAGATTGCAGATCGAGTATTGAGTGTTGAAAGCTGTGAATTGAGGATATTCTACTGAGGATTGAGGATTGACTAATGATTGCTGAGGACTGAGGGCTGAAGATTGAGGACTCAGGATTGAGGATTCAGAATTGAGGTTTGTGGACTGAGGATTGAGGATTGAAGATTGAGTATTGAGGATTGAGGATTGAGGATGGAGGATTGAGGATGAGGGCTGAGGCTTGAGGGTAGGGGTTTGAGGACTGAGGACTGAGGATTGAGGGTTGAGAACTGAGGACTGAGGGTTGAGGATTGAAGTTTGAGGATTGAGGATTGAGGATGAGGGCTGAGGGTTGGGGATTGAGGATTGTGGACTGAGGAATGAGGACTGAGGATTGAGAGTTGAGTATTGAGGTTTGAGGATTGAAGATTGAGGATTGGGTGTTGAGGATTGAAGAATGAGGATTGAGGAATGAGGATTGAGGATTGAGGATTTAGAATTCAAGAATGAGCATTGAGCATTGAAGCCTGGCGATTGAGGATTGAGGATTGAGGATTGACGACTGAGGATGGAGGATTGAAGATTGAGTATTGTGGATTGAAGATTGAGGATCGAGGATTGAGGATTGAGGATTGAGTATTCAAGATTGAGGGTTGGGGACTGAGTGTTGAGTGTTGAATGATGAGAATTGATGTTTGTGAATAAAGATTTGAAAATTGCAGGTTGAGTATTGAGTATTGAAAACTGTGAATTGATGATATTCTATTGAGGATTGATAATTGACAACTGATTGTTGAGGACTGAGGTCTGAAGATTGATGATTCAGGATTGAGGATACAGGTTTGAGGTTCGAGGCCTGAGGATTGAGGGTTGAGGATTGAGGTTTGAGGATTGAGGATTGAGGATTGAGGATTGAAGATTGAGGCCTGGGCATTGAGGATTGAAGAATGAGGATTGAGGATTGAGGATTGAAGATTGAGGACTGCAGATTGGGTATTGAGGATTGAAGATTGAGGGTTGAGGATTGAGGATTAAGGATTGAGCATTGAGGATTGAGGATTGAGGATTGAGGATTCTAGATTGAGTATTGAGGAATGAAGATTGAGGATTGACGATTGAGTATTGAGGATTGAGGATTGAAGATTGAGGATTGGGGATTGAGGATTGACGATTGAGGATTGAGTACTGAGGACTGAGAATTGAGGATTGAGGATTGAAGATTGAGGATTGAGGATAGAAGATTGAGTATTGATGATTGAAGAATGAGGATTGAGGATTGAGTGTTGAGGATTGAGGACGAGGGCTGACGATTGAGGATTGAGGTTTGAGGATTGAGGATTGTGGATTGAGGACTGAGGATTGAGGATTGAGGATTTAGTATTGAGGATTGAAGGTTGAGTATTGAGGATTGAAAATTGAGGATTGAGGATTGAGTATTGAAGATTGAAGATTGAGGATTGGGGACTGAGTGTTGAGGGTTGAGTGATGAGAATTGATGATTGTGGATAGAGATTTGAAGATTTCAGGTTGAGTATTGAGTATTGAAACCTGTGAATTGAGGATATTCTATTGAGGATTGAGGATTGGCAACTGATTGTTGAGGACTGAGGTCTGAAGACTGAGGGTTCAGGTTTGAGGATTCAGGATTGAGGTTTGAGGACTGAGGATTGAGGATTGAGGATTGGGGATTGAGGATTGAGGATTGAAGATTGAGGATTGAGGATTGAGGATTGAAGATTGAGGATTCGGTATTGAGGATTGAAGAATGAGGATTGAGGAGTGAGGACTGAGGATTGGGGATTGCAGTTTGAGTATTGAGGATTGAAGATTGAGGATTGAGGATTGAGGATTGAGGATTGAGGATTGAGGACTGAGGATTGAAGATCGAGTATTGATGATTGAACATTGAGGATTGAGGATTGAGGATTGAGGATTGAGGATTGAAGATTGAGGATTGGGGATTGAGGATTGACGATTGAGTATTGAGCATTGACGATTGAGAATTGAGGATTGTGGATTGAGTATTGAGGATTGAGGATTGAGGATTGAAGATTGAATATTGATGATTGAAGATTGAGGATCGAGGATTGAGGGTTGTGGCTTGAGGACGAGGACTGAGGGTTGAGTATTGATGGTTGAGGTCTGAGGATTGAGGATTGAGGATTGAGAATTGAGGACTGAGGATTGAGGATTGAAGATTGAGGATTGGGTGTTGAGGATTGAAGAATGTGGATTGAGGATTGATTATTGAGGATTGAGGATTGAAGATTGACTATTGAGGATTGAAGATTGAAGACTGAGGATTGAGGATTGAGGATTGAGGGTTGAGGGTTGAAGATTGAGGATTGGGTATTGCGGATTGAACATAGAGGATTGAAGATTGAGGGTTGGGTCTTGAGGATAGAAGAATGAGGATTGAGGATTGAGGATTGAGGATTGAGGATTGAGGATTGAAGATTCAGTATTGAGGATTGAAGATTGAGAATTGAGGATTGACGATTGAGGATTCAAGATTGAGTATTGAGGATTGAAGATTGAGGATTGAGGACTGAGTATTGAGGATTGAGGATTGAGGATTGAGGATTGAGGATTGAAGTCTGAGGATTGGGTATTGATTGTTGAACATTGAGGATTGAGGATTGAAGATTGAGTATTGAGGATTGAAGATTGACGATTGAGGATTGAGAATTGAGGATTGAGGATTGAGGATTGAGGATTGAGGATTGAGGATTGAGGATTGAAGGTTCAGTATTGAGGATTGAAGATAGAGAATTGAGGATTGAGGATTGAACATTGAGGACTGAGTGTTGAGGGTTGAGTGATGAGAATTGATGTTTGTGGATAGTGGTTTGAAGATTGCAGATCGAGTATTGAGTGTTGAAAGCTGTGAATTGAGGATATTCTACTGAGGATTGAGGATTGACTAATGATTGCTGAGGACTGAGGGCTGAAGATTGAGGACTCAGGATTGAGGATTCAGAATTGAGGTTTGTGGACTGAGGATTGAGGATTGAAGATTGAGTATTGAGGATTGAGGATTGAGGATGGAGGATTGAGGATGAGGGCTGAGGCTTGAGGGTAGGGGTTTGAGGACTGAGGACTGAGGATTGAGGGTTGAGAACTGAGGACTGAGGGTTGAGGATTGAAGTTTGAGGATTGAGGATTGAGGATGAGGGCTGAGGGTTGGGGATTGAGGATTGTGGACTGAGGAATGAGGACTGAGGATTGAGAGTTGAGTATTGAGGTTTGAGGATTGAAGATTGAGGATTGGGTGTTGAGGATTGAAGAATGAGGATTGAGGAATGAGGATTGAGGATTGAGGATTTAGAATTCAAGAATGAGCATTGATCATTGAAGCCTGGCGATTGAGGATTGAGGATTGAGGATTGACGACTGAGGATGGAGGATTGAAGATTGAGTATTGTGGATTGAAGATTGAGGATCGAGGATTGAGGATTGAGGATTGAGTATTCAAGATTGAGGGTTGGGGACTGAGTGTTGAGTGTTGAATGATGAGAATTGATGTTTGTGAATAAAGATTTGAAAATTGCAGGTTGAGTATTGAGTATTGAAAACTGTGAATTGATGATATTCTATTGAGGATTGATAATTGACAACTGATTGTTGAGGACTGAGGTCTGAAGATTGATGATTCAGGATTGAGGATACAGGTTTGAGGTTCGAGGCCTGAGGATTGAGGGTTGAGGATTGAGGTTTGAGGATTGAGGATTGAGGATTGAGGATTGAAGATTGAGGCCTGGGCATTGAGGATTGAAGAATGAGGATTGAGGATTGAGGATTGAAGATTGAGGACTGCAGATTGAGTATTGAGGATTGAAGATTGAGGGTTGAGGATTGAGGATTAAGGATTGAGCATTGAGGATTGAGGATTGAGGATTGAGGATTCTAGATTGAGTATTGAGGAATGAAGATTGAGGATTGACGATTGAGTATTGAGGATTGAGGATTGAAGATTGAGGATTGGGGATTGAGGATTGACGATTGAGGATTGAGTACTGAGGACTGAGAATTGAGGATTGAGGATTGAAGATTGAGGATTGAGGATAGAAGATTGAGTATTGATGATTGAAGAATGAGGATTGAGGATTGAGTGTTGAGGATTGAGGACGAGGGCTGACGATTGAGGATTGAGGTTTGAGGATTGAGGATTGTGGATTGAGGACTGAGGATTGAGGATTGAGGATTTAGTATTGAGGATTGAAGGTTGAGTATTGAGGATTGAAAATTGAGGATTGAGGATTGAGTATTGAAGATTGAAGATTGAGGATTGGGGACTGAGTGTTGAGGGTTGAGTGATGAGAATTGATGATTGTGGATAGAGATTTGAAGATTTCAGGTTGAGTATTGAGTATTGAAACCTGTGAATTGAGGATATTCTATTGAGGATTGAGGATTGGCAACTGATTGTTGAGGACTGAGGTCTGAAGACTGAGGGTTCAGGTTTGAGGATTCAGGATTGAGGTTTGAGGACTGAGGATTGAGGATTGAGGATTGGGGATTGAGGATTGAGGATTGAAGATTGAGGATTGAGGATTGAGGATTGAAGATTGAGGATTCGGTATTGAGGATTGAAGAATGAGGATTGAGGAGTGAGGACTGAGGATTGGGGATTGCAGTTTGAGTATTGAGGATTGAAGATTGAGGATTGAGGATTGAGGATTGAGGATTGAGGATTGAGGACTGAGGATTGAAGATCGAGTATTGATGATTGAACATTGAGGATTGAGGATTGAGGATTGAGGATTGAGGATTGAAGATTGAGGATTGGGGATTGAGGATTGACGATTGAGTATTGAGCATTGACGATTGAGAATTGAGGATTGTGGATTGAGTATTGAGGATTGAGGATTGAGGATTGAAGATTGAATATTGATGATTGAAGATTGAGGATCGAGGATTGAGGGTTGTGGCTTGAGGACGAGGACTGAGGGTTGAGTATTGATGGTTGAGGTCTGAGGATTGAGGATTGAGGATTGAGAATTGAGGACTGAGGATTGAGGATTGAAGATTGAGGATTGGGTGTTGAGGATTGAAGAATGTGGATTGAGGATTGATTATTGAGGATTGAGGATTGAAGATTGACTATTGAGGATTGAAGATTGAAGACTGAGGATTGAGGATTGAGGATTGAGGGTTGAGGGTTGAAGATTGAGGATTGGGTATTGCGGATTGAACATAGAGGATTGAAGATTGAGGGTTGGGTCTTGAGGATAGAAGAATGAGGATTGAGGATTGAGGATTGAGGATTGAGGATTGACGATTGAAGATTCAGTATTGAGGATTGAAGATTGAGAATTGAGGATTGACGATTGAGGATTCAAGATTGAGTATTGAGGATTGAAGATTGAGGATTGAGGACTGAGTATTGAGGATTGAGGATTGAGGATTGAGGATTGAGGATTGAAGTCTGAGGATTGGGTATTGATTGTTGAACATTGAGGATTGAGGATTGAAGATTGAGTATTGAGGATTGAAGATTGACGATTGAGGATTGAGAATTGAGGATTGAGGATTGAGGATTGAGGATTGAGGAATGATCATTGAAGATTGAGTATTGAGGATTGAACGTTGAGGATTGTGGATTGAGGATTGAGGATTGAGGATTGAATATTGACGATTGGGGACTGAGTGTTGAGGGTTGAGTGATGAGAATTGACGTTTGTGGATAGAGATTTGAAGATTGCAGATTGAGTATTGAGTAATGAAAACTGTGTATTGATGATATTCTATTGAGGATCGAGGATTGACAACTGATTGTAGAGGACTGAGGGCTGAAGATTGAGGATTCAGTATCGGGGATTCAGGATTGAGGTTTGAGGACTGAGGATTGAGGATTGAGGATTGAGGATTGAGAATTGAGGATTGAGGATTGAAGATTGAGCATTGAAGATTGAGGATTGAAGAACGAGGATTGAGGATTGAGGATTGAGGATTGAGGATTGAGGGTTGAGGATTGAGGAAGAGGGCTGAGGTTTGAGGATTGAGGTTTGAGGTCTGAGGACTGAGAATTGAGGGTCTAGAATTGAGGATTGAGGATTGAGGATTGAAGATTGAGGATTGGGTATTGAGGATTGAAGAATGAGGATTGAGGATTGAGGATTGGGGATTGAGGATTGAGGATTGAAGATTGAGTATTCAGGATTGGAGATTGGCGATTGAGGGTTGAGGATTGAGGATAGAGGATTGAAGATTGAGGACTGGGGACTGAGAGTTGAGGGTTGAGTGATGAGAATTGATGATTGTGGATAGAGATTTGAAGATTTCAGGTTGAGTATTGAGTATTGAAACCTGTGAATTGAGCATATTCTATTGAGGATTGAGGGTTGACAACTGATTGTTGAGGACTGAGGCCTGAAAACTGAGGATTGAGGTTTGAGGATTCAGGATTGAGGTTTGAGGACTGAGGATTGAGGATTGAGGATTGAGGATTGAGGATTGAGGATTGAGGATTGAGGATTGAAGATTGAGGTTTGGGTATTGAGGATTGAACATTGAGGACTGTGGATTGATTATTGAGGATCGAGAATTGAGGACTGAGGATTGAGGATTGAAGATTGAGGATTGGGTGTTGAGGATTGAGTGTTGTGGATTGAGGACGAGGACTGAGGGTTGAGTATTGATGTTTGAGTTCTGAGGATTGAGGATTGAGGTTTGAGGATTGAGAATTGAGGACAGAGGATTGAGGATTGAAGATTGAGGATTGGGTGTTGAGGATTGAAGAGTGTGGAGTGAGGATTGAGGATTGAGGATTGAGGATTGAAGATTGAGTATTGAGGATTGAAGATTGAGGATTGAGGATTGAGGATTGAGGATTGAGGTTTGAGGATTGAAGATTGAGGATTAGGTATTGCGGATTGAACATTGAGGATTGAAGATTGAGGATTGGGTGTTGAGGGTTGAAAAATGAGGATTGAGGATTGAGGATTGAGGATTGAGGATTGAGGATTGAAGATTCAGTATTGAGGATTGAAGATTGTGGATTAAGGATTGAGGATTGAGGATTGAAGATTGAGTATTGAGGATTGAAGATTGAGGATTGAGGAATGAGTATTGAGGATTGAGGATTGAGTATTGAGGATTGAGGATGGAAGACTGAGGATTGGGTAATGAGGATTGAACGTTGAGGATTGAGGGTTGAGGATCGAGGATTGAGGGTTGTGGATTGAGGACGAGGACTGAGGGTTGAGTATTGGTGTTTGATGTCTGAGGATTGAGGATTGAGGATTGAGGATTGAGGATTGAAGATTGTGGATTCGGTATTGAGGATTGAAGAATGAGGATTGAGGAGTGAGGACTGAGGATTGACGATTGCAGTTTGAGTATTGAGGATTGAAGATTGAGGATTGAGGATTGAGGATTGAGGATTGAGGATTGAGGATTGATTTTTGAAGATTGAGTATTGAGGATTGAAGATTGAGGATTGAGGATTGAGGATTGAGTATTGAGTATGAGGGCTGAGGGTTGAGGATTGAGGTTTGAGGTTTGAGGACTGAGGACCGAGGATTGAGTATTGAGGATTGAAGATTGACGATTGAGGATTGAGAATTGAGGATTGAGGATTGAGAAATGAGCATTGAAGATTGAGTGTTGAGGATTGAACGTTGAGGATTGTGGATTGAGGATTGAGGATTGAGGATTGAATATTGAGGATTGAAGAACGAGGATTGAGGATTGAGGATTGAGGATTGTGGATTGAGGCTTGAAGATTGAGTATTGAGGGTTGAAGATTGAGGATTGAGGATTGAGGATTGAGGATTGAGGATTGAAGGTTCAGTATTGAGGATTGAAGATAGAGAATTGAGGATTGAGGATTGAACATTGAGGACTGAGAGTTGAGGGTTGAGTGATGAGAATTGATGTTTGTGGATAGTGGTTTGAAGATTGCAGATCGAGTATTGAGTGTTGAAAGTTGTGAATTGAGGATATTCTACTGAGGATTGAGGATTGACTACTGATTGCTGAGGACTGAGGGCTGAAGATTGAGGACTCAGGCTTGAGGATTCAGAATTGAGGTTTGTGGACTGAGGATTGAGGATTGAAGATTGAGTATTGAGGATTGAGGATTGAGGATGGAGGATTGAGGATGAGGGCTGAGGCTTGAGGGTAGGGGTTTGAGGACTGAGGACTGAGGATTGAGGGTTGAGAACTGAGGACTGAGGATTGAGGATTGAAGTTTGAGGATTGAGGATTGAGGATGAGGGCTGAGGGTTGGGGATTGAGGTTTGTGGACTGAGGAATGAGGACTGAGGGTTGAGAGTTGAGAATTGAGGCTTGAGGATTGAAGATTGAGGATTGGGTGTTGAGGATTGAAGAATGAGGATTGAGGAATGAGGATTGAGGATTGAGGATTGAGGATTGAGGATTGAAGATTGACTATTGAGGATTGAAGATTGAAGACTGAGGATTGAGGATTGAGGATTGAGGGTTGAGGGTTGAAGATTGAGGATTGGGTATTGCGGATTGAACATAGAGGATTGAAGATTGTGGATTGGGTGTTGAGGATAGAAGAATGAGGATTGAGGATTGAGGATTGAGGATTGAGTATTGAGGATTGAAGATTCAGCATTGAGGACTGAAGATTGAGGGTTGAGGATTGACGATTGAGGATTGAAGATTGAGTATTGAGGATTGAAGATTGAGGATTGAGGACTGAGTATTGAGGATTGAGGATTGAGGATTGACGATTGAGGATTGAAGACTGAGGATTGGGTATTGATGGTTGAACATTGAGGATTGAGGATTGAAGATTGAGTATTGAGGATTGAAGATTGACGATTGCGGATTGAGAATTGAGGATTGAGGATTGAGGAATGATCATTGAAGAATGAGTATTGACGATTGAACGTTGAGGGTTGTGGATTGAGGATTGAGGATTGAGGATTTAATATTGACGATTGGGGACTGAGTGTTGAGGGTTGAGTGATGAGAATTGATGTTTGTGGATAGAGATTTGAAGATTGCAGATTGAGTATTGAGTAATGAAAACTGTGAATTGATGATATTCTGTTGAGGATTGAGTATTGACAACTGATTGTAGAGGACTGAGGGCTGAAGATTGAGGATTCAGTATCGGGGATTCAGGATTGAGGTTTGAGGACTGAGGATTGAGGATTGAGGGTTGAGGATTGAGAATTGAGGATTGAGGATTGAAGATTGAGCATTGAAGATTGAGGATTGAAGAATGAGGATTGAGGATTGAGGATTGAGGATTGAGGATGAGGGCTGAGGTTTGAGGATTGAGGTTTGAGGTCTGAGGACTGAGAATTGAGGGTCGAGAATTGTGGATTGAGGATTGAGGATTGAAGATTGAGGATTGGGTATTGAGGATTGAAGAATGAGGATTGAGGATTGATGATTGGGGATTGAGGATTGAGGATTGAATATTGAGTATTCAGGATTGGAGGTTGGCGATTGAGGGTTGAGGATTGAGGATAGAGGATTGAAGATTGAGGATTGGGGACTGAGTGTTGAGGGTTGAGTGATGAGAATTGATGTTTGTGGATAGAGATTTGAAGATTTCAGGTTGAGTATTGAGTATTGAAACCTGTGAATTGAGGATACTCTATTGAGGGTTGAGGACTGACAACTGATTGTTGAGGACTGAGGTCTGAAGACAGAGGATTCAGGTTTGAGGATTCAAGATTGAGGTTTGATGACTGAGGATTGAGGATTGAGGATTGAGGATTGAGGATTGAGGATTGAGGATTGAAGATTGAGGTTTGGGTATTGAGGGTTGAACATTGAGGACTGTGGATTGAGTATTGAGGATCGAGAATTGAGGACTGAGGATTGAGGATTGAAGATTGAGTATTGGGTGTTGAGGATTGAGGGTTGTGGATTGAGGACGAGGACTGAGGGTTGAGTATTGATGTTTGTGGTCTGAGGATTGAGGATTGAGGATTGAGGATCGAGAATTGAGGACTGAGGATTGAGGATTGAAGATTGAGGAATTGGTGTTGAGGATTGAGGAATGTGGAGTGAGGATTGAGGATTGAGTATTGAGGATTGAAGATTGAGTATTGACGATTGAAGGTTGAGTGTTGAGGATTGAGGATTGAGGATTGAGGGTTGAGGATTGAAGATTGAGGACTGGGTATTGCGGATTGCACATTGAGGATTGAAGATTGAGGATTCGGTGTTGAGGGATGAAGAATGAGAATTGAGGATTGAGGATTGAGGATTGAGGATTGAAGATTCAGTATTGAGGATTGAAGATTGTGGATTAAGGATTGAGGATTGAGGATTGAAGATTCAGTATTGAGGATTGAAGATTGAGGATTGAGGACTGAGTATAGAGGATTGAGGATTGAGTATTGAGGATTGAGGGTGGAAGACTGAGGATTGGGTAATGAGGATTGAACGTTGAGGATTGAGGGTTGAGGATTGAGGATTGAGGATTGAAGATTGAAGATTGAATATTAATGATTGAAGATTGAGGATTGAGGATTGAGGGTTGTGGATTGAGGACGAGGACTGAGGGTTGAGTATTGGTGTTTGAAGTCTGAGGATTGAGGATTGAGGATTGAGGATTGAGGATTGAGGATAGAGGATTCGGTATTGAGGATTGAAGAATGAGGATTGAGGAGTGAGGACTGGGGATTGAGGATTGCAGTTTGAGTATTGAGGATTGAAGATTGAGGATTGAGGATTGAGGATTGAGGATTGAAGATTGAGGATTGATTATTGAAGATTGAGTATTGAGGATTGAAGATTGAGGATTGAGGATTGAAGATTGAGGATTGAGGATTGAGGATTGAGGATTGAGGATTGAGGACTGAGGATTGACGAATGAGTATTGACGATTGAGTATTGAGGATTGAGGGTTGATGACTGAGGATTGAGGATTGAGGACTGAGGATTGAGGATTGAGGATGATTGCTGAGGGCTGAGGATTGAGGTTTGCGGACTGAGGACTGAGGATTGAGGATTGAGAATTGAGGATTGAGGATTGATGGTTGAAGATTGAGGATTGGTTATTGAGGATTGAAGAATGAGGATTGAGGGTTGAGGGTTGAGGACTGAGGATTGCAGATTGGGTATTGAGGATTGAGGATTGAAGATTGAGGATTAAGGATTGAGGATTGGGGATTGAGGATTGAGGATTGAAGGTTGTGTCTTGAGGATTGAAGATTGACGTTTGAGGATTGAGGATTGAGAATTGAGAATTGAGGATTGAGGGTTGAGGATTGAGGACGAGGACAGACGGTTGAGGATTGAGGTTTGAGGTTTGATGATTGAGGATTGAGGACTGAGGTTTGAGGATTGAGGATTGAGGAAGGAGGATGAGGGCTGAGGGTTGAGGATTGAGGTCTGAGTATTGAATACTGAGAATTCAGGATATTCTATTGAGTATTGAGAATTGGGGATTGATGGATGAGTATTGAGGATTGAGGATTGAGTATTGAGGATTGAAGATTGAGGTTTGAGAATTCAGAATTGAGAATTGAGGATGGAGGATAGAGAATTGAGGATTGAGGATTGGGTATTGAGGATTGAAGAATGAGGATTGACGATTGAGGATTGGGAATTGGGGACTGAAGATTGAGTATTGAGGATTGAAGGTTGATGATTGAGTATTGAGGATTGTGGATTGAGGATTGAGGGTTGAGGATTGAAGGTTGAGTATTGAGGATTGAACATTGAGTATCGATGATTGAGGATTGAGGACTGAGGATTGAAGGTTGAGGATTGAAGGTTGAGGATTGGGGATTGAGGATTGGCGATTGAGGATTGAGGACTGAGCATTGAGAATAAAGGATTGAGGATTGAAGATTGAGTATTGAGGATTAAGGATTGAGGATTGAATATTGAGGACTGGGGACTGAGTGTTGAGGGTTGAGTGATGAGAATTGATGTTTGTGGATAGAGATTTGAAGATTGCAGATTGAGTATTGAGTAATGAAAACTGTGAATTGATGATATTCTATTGAGGATTGAGGATTGACAACTGATTGTAAAGGACCGAGGGCTGAAGATTGAGGATTCAGGATTGAGGATTCAGGATTGAGGTTTGAGGACTGAGGATTGAAGATTGAGGATTGAGGACTGAGTATTGAGGATTGAGGATTGAGTATTGAGGATTGAGGATGGAAGACTGAGGATTGGGTATTGAGGATTGAACGTTGAGGATTGAGGGTTGAGGATTGAGGATTGAGGATTGAAGATTGAAGATTGAATATTAATGATTGAAGATTGCGGATTGAAGATTGAGGGTTGTGGATTGAGGACGAGGACTGAGGGTTGAGTATTTGTGTTTGAATTCTGAGGATTGAGGATTGAGGATTGAGAATTGAGGATTGAGGATTGAGGATTGAAGATTGAGGATTCGGTATTGAGGATTGAAGAATGAGGATTGAGGAGTGAGGACTGAGGATTGAGGATTGCAGTTTGAGTATTGAGGATTGAAGATTGAGGATTGAGGATTGAGGATTGAGGATTGAGGATTGAGGACTGAGGACTGAAGATTGAGTATTGAGGATTGAAGATTGAGGACTGAGGATTGAGGATTGAGTATTGAGGATTCAGGATTGAAGATTGAGGATTGGGGATTGAGGATTGACGATTGAGTATTGAGCATTGACGATTGAGAATTGAGGATTGTGGATTGAGTATTGAGGATTGAGGGTTGAGGATTGAAGATTGAATATTGATGATTGAAGATTGAGGATTGAGGATTGAGGGTTGCGTATTGAGGACGAGGACTGAGGGTTGAGTATTGGTGTTTGAAGTCCGAGGATTCAGGATTCTGGATTGAGAATTGAGGATTGTGGATTGAGGATTGAAGATTGAGTATTCGGTATTGAGGATTGAAGAATGAGAATTGAGGAGTGAGGGCTGAGGATTGAGGATTGCAGTTTGAGTATTGAGGATTGAAGATTGAGGATTGAGGATTGAGGATTGAGGATTGAGGATTGAGGACGAGGACTGAGGGTTGAGTATTTGTGTTTGAAGTCTGAGGATTGAGGATTGAGAATTGAGGATTGAGGATTGAGGATTGAATATTGAGGACTGGGGACTGAGTGTTGAGGGTTGAGTGATGAGAATTGATGTTTGTGGATAGAGATTTGAAGATTGCAGATTGAGTATTGAGTACTGAAAACTGTGAATTGATGATATTCTATTGAGGATTGAGGATTGACAACTGATTGTAAAGGACCGAGGGCTGAAGATTGAGGATTCAGGATTGAGGATTCAGGATTGAGGTTTGAGGACTGAGGATTGAAGATTGAGGATTGAGGACTGAGTATTGAGGATTGAACATTGAGTATCGATGATTGAGGATTGAGGACTGAGGATTGAAGGTTGAGGATTGAAGGTTGAGGACTGGGGATTGAGGATTGGCGATTGAGGATTGAGGACTGAGGATTGAGAATAGAGGATTGATTATTGAAGATTGAGCATTGAGGATTAAAGATTGAGGATTGAGGATTGAGGACTGAAGATTGAGGACGGAGTGTTGAGTGTTGAGTGATGCGAATTGATGTTTGTAGACTGAGATTTGAAGATTGAAGATTGGGGATTGAGTACTGAAAACTGTGAATTGAGGATATTCTAATGAGGACTGAGGATTTACAATTGATTGTTGAGGACTGAGGGCTGAAGATTGAGGATTCAGGACTGAGGATTCGGGATTGAGGTTTGAGGACGAGGACCGACGGTTGAGGATTGAGGTTTGAGGATTGAGGATTGAGGACTGATGACTGAGGATTGGGGATTGAGGGTTGAGCATTGAGGATTGAAGATTGAGGACTGGGGATTAAGGATTGAAGATTGAGTATTAAGGATTGGGGATTGGGGACTGAGGATCTAGGATTGGAGATTGATTATTGAGGATTTTAGATTGACGATTGAGGATTGAGGAATGAGGATTGAGGATTGAGGATTGAGAATTGAGGATTGAGGATTGAGTTATGAAGATTGAGTATTAATGACTGTGGATTGAGGTTTGAGGATTGAGGATTGAGGATTGAGGATTGAAGATTGAGTATTGATGATTGAGGATTGAGTATTGAGGATTAAGGATTGAAGATTGAGGTTTGAGGATTGAGGATTGAGAATTGAGGATGAGGACTGAGGGTTGAGGATTGAGGTTTGAGGAACGAGGATTGAGAATTGAGAATTGAGGATTGAGGGTTGAGGATTGAGGACGAGGACTGACGGTTGAGGATTGAGGTTTGAGGTTTGATGATTGAGGATTGAGGACTGAGGATTGAAGATTGAGGGTTGAGGATTGAGCATTGAGGATTGAAGATTGAGGACTGGGGATTGAGGATTGAAGATTGAGGAGTTAGGATTGAGGATTGGGGATTGAGGATCTAGGATTGGAGATTGATTATTCAGGATTGAAGATTGAGGATTGAGGATTGAGGATTGATAATTGTGAATTGAGGATGAGGACTGAGGATTGAGGATTGAAGGTTGATGATTAAGGATTGAAGATTGAGGACTCAGGATTGAGCATTGAGTATTGTGTACTGATAGTTGAGGGTTGAATGTTGTGAGTTGAGGATTGAGCATTGAATATTGAGAATTGAAGTTTGAGGAATGAAGATTGAGGATTGAGGATTGAGGATTGTGGACTGCGGGTTGAGGATTGAGGTTTGAGAATTGAGGATAGACAATTGAATATTGAGGATTGAGGCTTGAGGACTGAGGATTGAGGCTTGAGGATTGAGGATTGAGGATTGAGGATAGATGGTTGAGGATTGCGGAATGAGGATTGAGGATTGAGTATTGAGGGCCGAGGATTGAAGATTGAAGATTGAGGACTGAGTATTGAGGATAGAGTGTTGCGAATTGATGTTTGTGAACTGTGATTTGAAGATTGTAATTGAGGATTGAGTGTTTAAAGCTGAGTATTGAGGATTTTCTATTGAGGGCTGAGAATTGAGGATTGAGGATTGAGGATTGAGGATTGATGGTTGAGGATTCAGGATTGACGATTCAGGTTTGAAGATTGAGGATTGAGGACTGACGATTGAAGATTGTGGACTGAGTACTGAAAACTGAGAATTGAGGATATTATATTGAGGACTGAAAATTGAGGACTGAGGATTGAGGATTGAGGATCAAGGGTTGAGGATTGAGAGTTGTAGATTTAAGATTGAAGATAGAGGATTGAGCATTGAGGGTTAAATATTCAGGACTGTGGGTTGAGGTTCGAGTGTTAAGAATTGATGTTTGAGGTTTGAGATTTGAAGATAGAAGATTGTGGATTGAGTATTCATAACTGAGAATTGAGGATATTCTACTGAGGACTGAGGTTTGAGGATTGAGGATTGAGGATTGATGGTTGAGACTGTGGGTTGAGGATTGAGCGTTGAGGATTGAGGATTGAATATTGAGGATTGAGGATTGAAGATTGAGGATTGAGGATTGATGTTGAAGATTGAGTATTGAGGATTGAGGACTGAGGATTGAGGATTGAGTATTGAGGATTGAAGATTGAGGATTGAGGACTGAGGATTGAGGATGGAGGATGAGGGCTGAGGGTTGAGGATTGAGATTTGAGTATTGAATACTGAGAATTCAGGATATTCTATTGAGTATTGAGAATTGAGGATTGATGGTTGAGTATTGAGAATTGAGGATTGAGTATTGAGGATTGAAGATTGAGGTTTGAGGATTGATTATTGAGTATTGAGGATTGAAGATTGAGGATTGAGGATTGAGAATTGAGAATTGAGGATGAGGACTGAAGGTTGAGGATTGAGGTTTGAAGAATGAGGATTGAGGGTTGAGGATTGAGGTTTGAGTTATGAAGATTGAGTATTCATGACTTATGATTGATTATAGACGATTGAGTATTGAGTATTGAAGATTGATGACTGAGGATTGAGGATTGAGGATTGAGGATTGAGTATTGAGGATGATGGCTGAGTGTTGAGGATTGAGGTTTGAGGACTGTGGACTGAGGATTGAGGATTGAGAATTGAGGATTGAGGATTGAGGGTTGAAGATTGAGGATTGGGTATTGAGGATTGAAGAATGAGGATTGAGGGTTGAGGGTTGAGGACTGAGAATTGCAGATTGGGTAGTGAGGATTGAGGATTGAAGATTGAGGATTGAGGATTGAGGATTGAGAATTGAGAATTGAGGATGAGGACTGAGGGTTGAGGATTGAGGTTTGAAGAATGAGGATTGAGGATTGACGATTGAGGATTGAGGATTGAGCATTGAGGATTGAGTTATGAAGATTGAGTATTCATGACTGATGGTTGAGGATTGAGGATTGAGGATTGAGGATTGAGGATTGAGGATTGGAGATTGAGTATTGATGATTGAGGATTGAGGATTGAGGATTGAGGATTGAGGATTGAGCATTGAAGATTGAGGATTGGGGATTGAGGATTGAGGATTGAGAATTGAGAATCGAAGATTGAGTATTGAGGATTGAAGATTGAGGTTTGAGGATTGAGGATTGAGCATGGAGGATGAGGGCTGAGGGTTGAGGATTGAGGTTTGAGTATTGGATACTGAGAATTCAGGATATTCTATTGAGTATTGAGAATTGAGGATTGTTGGTTGCGTATTGAGGACTGAGGATTGAGTATTGAGTATTGACGTTTGAGGTTCGATGATTGAGGATTGAGGACTGAGGATTGAGGATTGAGGATTGAGGATTGAGCATTGAGGATTGAAGATTGAGGACTGGGGATTGAGGATTGAAGATTGAGGATTAAGGACTGAGGATTGGGGATTGAGTATCTAGGATTGGAGATTGATTATTCAGGATTGAAGATTGAGGATTGAGGATTGAGGATTGAGAATTGAGAATTGAGGATGAGGACTGAGGGTTGAGGATTGAGGTTTGAAGAATGAGGATTGAGGATTGAGTATTGAGTATTGAGAGTTGAAGATTGAGTATTGAGGATTGAGTTATGAAGATTGAGTATCCATGACTGATGATTGAGGATTGAGGATTGAGGATTGAAGAATGAGAATTGATGATTGAGGATTGAGGATTGAGGATTGAGGATTGAGGATTGAGGATTGAGGATTGAGGATTGAAGATTGAGGATTGGGGATTGAGGATTGAGGATTGAGAATTGAGAATCGAAGATTGAGTATTGAGGATTGAAGATTGACGTTCGAGGATTGAGGATTGAGAATGGAGGATGAGGGCTGAGGTTTGAGGATTGAGGTTTGAGCATTGAATACTGAGAATTCAGGATATTCTGTTGAGTATTGAGAATTGAGGATTGATGGTTGCGTATTGAGGATTGAGGATTGAGTATTGAGTATTGAGGGTTGAAGATTGAGGATTGGGGATTGAGGATTGAGGATTGAGGATTGAGAATTGAGAATCGAAGATTGAGTATTGAGGATTGAAGATTGAGGTTTGAGGATTGAGGATTGAGGATGGAGGATGAGGGCTGAGGGTTGAGGATTGAGGTTTGAGTATTGAATACTGAGAATTCAGGATATTCTATTGAGTATTGAGAATTGAGGATTGATGGTTGCGTATTGAGGATTGAGGCATGAGTATTGAGTATTGAGGGTTGAAGATTGAGGTGTGAGGATTGAGGATTGAGAATTGAGGATGAGGACTGAGGGTTGAGGATTGAGGTTTGAGGAACGAGGATTGAGGATTGAGAATTGAGGACTGAGTATTGAGAGTCGAAGATTGAGTATTGAGGATTGAAGATTGAGGTTTGAGGATTGAGGATTGAGGATGGAGGATGAGGGCTGAGGGTTGAGGATTGATGTTTGAGTATTGAATACTGAGAATTCAGGATATTCTATTGAGTATTGAGAATTGAGGATTGATGGTTGCGTATTGAGGACTGAGGATTGAGTATTCAGTATTGAGGTTTGAGGTTCGATGATTGAGGATTGAGGACTGAGGATTGAGGATTGAGGATTGAGGATTGAGCATTGAGGATTGAAGGTTGAGGACTGGGGATTGAGGATTGAGGATTGAAGATTGAGAATTGATGATTGAGGATTGAGGATTGAGGATTGAGGATGGAGGATGAAGGCTGAGGGTTGAGGATTGAGGATGGAGGATGAGGGCTGAGGGTTGAGGATTGAGGTTTGAGTATTGAATACTGAGAATTCAGGATATTCTATTGAGTATTGTGAATTGAGGATTGATGGTCGAGTATTGAGGATTGACGATTGAGTATTGAGGAATGAAGATTGAGGCTTGAGGATTGAGGATTGAGGATTGAAGATTGAGGATTGAGGATTGAGAATTGAGGATAGAGGATTGAAAATTGAGGATTAAGGATTGAGGATTGGCGATTGAGGATCTAGGATTGGAGATTGACCATTGAGGATTGAGGATTGAGGTTTGAGGATTGAGGAACGAGGATTGAGGATTGAGGATGATGGCTGAGGGATGAGGATTGATGTTTGAGGAACGAGGATTGAGGATTGAGGATTGAGGACTGCGGATTGACGATTGAGTACTGAAGATTGAGGATTGATGACTGAGGATTGAGGATTGAGTATTGAGGATTGACGATTGAGGATTGAAGATTGATGATTGAGTATTGAGGATTGAAGATTGAGGATTGAGGATTCAGGATTGAGGATGGAGGATGAGGGCTGAGGGTTGAGGATTGAGGTTTGAGTATTGAATACTGAGAATTCAGGATATTCTATTGAGTATTGCGAATTGAGGATTGATGGTTGCGTATTGAGCTCTGAGGATTGAGTATTGAGTATTGAGGTTTGAGGTTCGATGATTGAGGATTGAGGACTGAGGATTGAGGATTGAAGATTGACGTTTGAGGATTGAGGATTGAGAATGGAGGATGAGGGCTTAGGTTTGAGGATTGAGGTTTGAGCATTGAATACTGAGAGTTCAGGATATTCTGTTGAGTATTGACAATTGAGGATTGATGGTTGCGTATTGAGGATTGAGGATTGAGTATTGAGTATTGAGGGTTGAAGATTGAGGATTGGGGATTGAGGATTGAGGATTGAGGATTGAGAATTGAGAATCGAAGATTGAGTATTGAGGATTGAAGATTGAGGTTTGAGGATTGAGGATTGAGGATGGAGGATGAGGGCTGAGGGTTGAGGATTGAGGTTTGAGTATTGAATACTGAGAACTCAGGATATTCTATTGAGTATTGAGAATTGAGGATTGATGGTTGCGTATTGAGGATTGAGGCATGAGTATTGAGTATTGAGGGTTGAAGATTGAGGTTTGAGGATTGAGGATTGAGAATTGAGGATGAACACTGAGGGTTGAGGATTGAGGTTTGAGGAACGAGGATTGAGGATTGAGAATTGAGGACTGAGTATTGAGAGTCGAAGATTGAGTATTGAGGATTGAAGATTGAGGTTTGAGGATTGAGGATTGAGGATGGAGGATGAGGGCTGAGGGTTGAGGATTGATGTTTGAGTATTGAATACTGAGAATTCAGGATATTCTATTGAGTATTGAGAATTGAGGATTGATGGTTGCGTATTGAGGACTGAGGATTGAGTATTCAGTATTGAGGTTTGAGGTTCGATGATTGAGGATTGAGGACTGAGGATTGAGGATTGAGGATTGAGGATTGAGCTTTGAGGATTGAAGATTGAGGACTGGGGATTGAGGATTGTGGATTGTGGATTGAGGGTTGAGGATTGAAGATTGAGTATTGAGGATTGAAGATTGAGTATTCAGGATTGAAGATTGAGGATTGAGGATGGAGGATGAGGGCTGAGGGTTGAGGGTTGAGGTTTGAGTATTGAATACTGAGAATTCAGAATATTCTATTGAGTATTGAGAATTGAGAATTGATAGTTGAGTGTTGAGTGTTGTGAGTTGAGGATTGAGCATTGAATATTGAGAATTGAAGTTTGAGGAATGAGGATTCAGGATTGGGGATTGAGGATTGAGGACTGCGGGTTGAGGATTGAGGTTTGAGAATTGAGGATAGAAAATTGAATATTGAGGATTGAGGCTTGAGGACTGAGGATTGAGGCTTGAGGATTGAGGATTGACGGTTCTTGATTTAAGATTGAATATTGAGGATTGAGCATTGAGGGTTAAATATTCAGGACTGTGGGTTGAGGTTCGAGTGTTAAGAATTGATGTTTGAGGTTTGAGATTTGAAGATTGAAGATTGTGGATTGAGTATTCATAACTGAGGGTTGAGGATATTCTACTGTGGACTGAGGTTTGAGGATTGAGGATTGAGGATTGATGGTTGAGACTGTGGGTTGAGGATTGAGCGTTGAGGATTGAGGATTGAGTATTGAGGATTGAGGATTGAAGATTGAGGATTGAGGATTGATGTTGAAGATTGAGTATTGAGGATTGAGGATTGATGACTGAGGATTGAGGATTGAGGATTGAAGATTGAGTATTCAGGATTGAGGATTGAGGCTTGAGGATTGAGGATTGAGGATTGAAGATTGAGGATTGGGTATTGAGAATTGAGGATTGAGGATTGAGTATTGAGGATTGAGGATTGAGGATTGAGGATTGAAGATTGAGGATTGGGTATTGAGAATTGAGGATTGAGGATTGAGTATTGAGGATTGAGGATTGAGGATTGTGGATTGTGGATTGAGTGTTGAGGATTGAAGATTGCGTATTGAGGATTGAAGGTTGAGTATTCAGGATTGAAGATTGACGATTGAGTATTGAAGATTGAGGATTGATGACTGAGGATTGAGGATTGAGGATTGAGGATTGAGGATTGAAGATTGAAGATTGAGGATTGAGGATTGAGGATTGAGGATTGAGAATTGATGGTCGAGGGTTGAAGATTGAAGATTGAGGTTTGAGGGTTGTTGATTGAAGGTTGAGGACTGAGTGTTGGGGATAGAGTGTTGAGAATTGATGTTCGAGAACTGAGATTTGAAGAGTGTAGGTTGAGGATTGAGTATTGAAAACTGGGAATTGAGGATTATCTACTGAGGGCTGAGAATTGAGGATTGAGGATTGAGGATTGAGGATTGAGGATTGAGGATTCAGGATTGATGGTTGAGGATTGAGGATTGACGATTGAGGATTGAGGTTTGAAGATTGAGTGACGTGGACTGAGGATTGAGGATTGAGGTTTGAAGATTGAGAATTGAGGACTGACGATTGATGATTGTGGACTGAGTATCGAAAACTGAGAATTGGGGATATCCTCTTCAGGATTGAAAATTGAGGATTGAGGATTGAGGATTGAGGATTAAGGGTTGAGGATTGAAAGTTCAGGTTTGAGGATTGACGATTGAGGATTGAGGGTTGGGGTTGAGGATTGAGGATTGAGGATTGAGAATCGAAGATTGAGTATTGAGGATTGAAGTTTGAGGTTTGAGGATTGAGGATTGAGGATGGAGGATGAGGGCTGAGGGTTGAGGATTGAGGTCTGGGTATTGAATACTGAGAATTCAGGATATTCTATTGAGTATTGAGAATTGAGGATTGATGGATGAGATTTAGGATTGAGGATTGAGTATTGAGGATTGAAGATTGAGGTTTGAGGATTGAGAATTGAGGATTGAGGATTGAGGGTTGAAGATTGAGGATTGGTTATTGAGGATTGAAGAATGAGGATTGAGGGTTGAGAGTTGAGGACTGAGGATTGCAGATTGGGTATTGAGGATTGAGGATTGAAGACTGAGGATTAAGGATTGAGGATTGGGGATTGAGGATTGAGGATGTGGTCTGAGGGTTGAGGATTGAGGTTTGAGGAACGGGGATTGAGGATTGAGAATTGAGGACTGAGGATTGACGATTGAGTATTGAAGATTGAGGATTGATGACTGAGGTTTGAGGATTGAGGATTGAGGATTGGGTATGAGGATTGAAGAATGAGGATTTACGATTCAGGATTGAAGATTGAGGATTGAAGATTGAGTATTGAGGATTGAAGGTTGATGATTGAGGATTGAGGATTGTGGATTGTGGATTGAGGGTTGAGGATTGAAGATTGAGTATTGAGGATTGAAGATTGAGTATTCAGGATTGAAGATTGAGGATTGAGGATTGAGTTATGAAGATTGAGTATCCATGACTGGTGATTGAGGATTGAGGATTGCGGATTGAGTATTGAGGATTGAAGATTGAGTATTGATGATTGAGGATTGAGTATTGAGGATTGAGGATTGACGATTGAGGTTTGAGGATTGAGGATTGAGAATTGAGGATGAGGACTGAGGGTTGAGGATTGAGGTTTGAGGAACGAGGATTGAAGATTGAGAATTGGGGACTGAGGATTGACGATTGAGTATTGAGGATTGAGGATTGATGACTGAGGATTGAGGATTGAGGATTGAAGATTGAGTATTCTGGATTGAGGATTGAGGCTTGAGTATTGAGGATTGAGGATTGAAGATTGAGGATTGGGAATTGAGGGTTGAGGATTGAGGATGGAGTATTGAGGATTGAGGATTGAGGATTGTGGATTGTGGGTTGAGTGTTGAGGATTGAAGATTGAGTATTGAGGATTGAAGATTGAGTATTCAGGATTGAAGATTGACGATTGAGTATTGAATATTGAGGATTGATGACTGGGGATTGAGGAATGAGGATTGAGGATTGAGGATTGAGGATTGAAGATTGAAGATTGAGTATTGACGATTGAAGATTGAGGATTGAGGATTGAGGATTGAGGATGGAGGATGAGGGCTGAGGGTTGAGGATTGAGGTTTGAGTATTGAATACTGAGAATTCAGGATATTCTATTGAGTATTGAGAATTGAGGATTGATGGTTGAGTATTGAGGATTGAGGATTCAGTATTGAGGGTTGAAGATTGAGGTTTGAGGATTGAGGATTGAGAATTGAGGATGAGGACTGAGGGTTGAGGATTGAGGTTTGAGGAACGAGGATTGAGGATTGAGAATTGAGGACTGAGGATTGACGATTGAGTATTGACGATTGAGTATTGAGGATTGAGGATTGATGACTGAGGATTGAGGATTGAGGATTGAGGATTGAGGTTTGAGGATGATAGCTGAGGGCTGAGGATTGAGGTATGCGGACTGGGGACTGAGGATTGAGGATTGAGAATTGAGGATTGAGGATTGAGGGTTGAAGATTGAGGATTGGTTATTGAGGATTGAAGAATGGGGATTGAGGGTTGAGGGTTGAGGACTGAGGATTGCAGATTGGGTATTGAGGATTGAGGATTGAAGATTGAGGATTAAGGATTGAGGATTGGGGATTGAGGTTTGAGGATTGAAGGTTGAGTATTGAGGATTGAAGATTGACGTTTGAGGATTGAGGATTGAGAATTGAGAATTGAGGATTGAGGGTTGAGGATTGAGGACGAGGACTGACGGTTGAGGATTGAGGTTTGAGGTTTGATGATTGAGGATTGAGGACTGAGGTTTAAGGATTGAGGATTGAGGATGGAGGATGAGGGCTGAGGGTTGAGGATTGAGGTCTGAGTGTTGAATACTGAGAATTCAGGATATTCTATTGAGTATTGAGGATTGAGGATTGATGGATGAGAATTGAGGATTGAGGATTGGGTATTGAGGATTGAAGATTGAGGTTTGAGGATTGAGAATTGAGAACTGAGGATGGAGGAGAGAGGATTGAGCATTGAGGATTGAGGATTGAGCATTGAGAATTGAAGATTGAGGATTGAGAGTTGAGGGTTGAGGACTGAGTATTGCAGATTGGGTATTGAGGATTGAGGATTGAAGATTGAGGATTGAGGATTGAAGATTGAGGATTGAGGATTGATGTTGAAGATTGAGTATTGAGGATTGAGGACTGATGACTGAGGATTGAGGATTGAGGATTGAAGATTGAGTATTCAGGATTGAGGATTGAGTCTTGAGGATTGAGGATTGATGATTGAAGATTGAGGATTGGGTATTGAGAATTGAGGATTGAGGATTGAGTATTGAGGATTGAGGATTGAGGATTGTGGATTGTGGATTGAGTGTTGAGGATTGAAGATTGAGTATTGAGGATTGAAGGTTGAGTATTCAGGATTGAAAATTGACGATTGAGTATTGAAGATTGAGGATTGATGACTGAGGATTGAGGATTGAGGATTGAGGATTGAGGATTGAAGATTGAAGATTGAGGATTGAGGATTGAGGATTGAGGATTGAGAATTGAGGGTCGAGGGTTGAAGATTGAAGATTGAGGTTTGAGGGTTGTTGATTGAAGGTTGAGGACTGAGTGTTGAGGATAGAGTGTTGAGAATTGATGTTCGAGAACTGAGATTTGAAGATTGTAGGTTGAGGATTGAGTATTGAAAACTGGGAATTGAGGATTATCTACTGAGGGCTGAGAATTGAGGATTGAGGATTGAGGATTGAGGATTGAGGATTGAGGATTCAGGATTGATGGTTGAGGATTGAGGATTGACGATTGAGGATTGAGGTTTGAAGATTGAGTGACGTGGACTGAGGATTGAGGATTGAGGGTTGAAGATTGAGAATTGAGGACTGACGATTGATGATTGTGGACTGAGTATCGAAAACTGAGAATTGGGGATATCCTATTCAGGATTCAAAATTGAGGATTGAGGATTGAGGATTGAGGATTAAGGGTTGAGGATTGAAAGTTCAGGTTTGAGGATTGACGATTGAAGATTGAGGGTTGGGGTTGAGGATTGAGGATTGAGGATTGAGAATCGAAGATTGAGTATTGAGGATTGAAGTTTGAGGTTTGAGGATTGAGGATTGAGGATGGAGGATGAGGGCTGAGGGTTGAGGATTGAGGTCTGAGTATTGAATACTGAGAATTCAGGATATTCTATTGAGTATTGAGAATTGAGGATTGATGGATGAGATTTAGGATTGAGGATTGAGTATTGAGGATTGAAGATTGAGGTTTGAGGATTGAGAATTGAGGAATGAGGATTGAGGGTTGAAGATTGAGGATTGGTTATTGAGGATTGAAGAATGAGGATTGAGGGTTGAGGGTTGAGGACTGAGGATTGCAGATTGGGCATTGAGGATTGAGGATTGAAGATTGAGGATTAAGGATTGAGGATTGGGGATTGAGGATTGAGGATGTGGTCTGAGGGTTGAGGATTGAGGTTTGAGGAACGTGGATTGAGGATTGAGAATTGAGGACTGAGGATTGACGATTGAGTATTGAAGATTGAGGATTGATGACTGAGGATTGAGGATTGAGGATTGAGGATTGGGTATGAGGATTGAAGAATGAGGATTGACGATTCAGGATTGAGGATTGAGGATTGAAGATTGAGTATTGAGGATTGAAGGTTGATGATTGAGGATTGAGGATTGTGGATTGTGGATTGAGGGTTGAGGATTGAAGATTGAGTATTGAGGATTGAAGATTGAGTATTCAGGATTGAAGATTGAGGATTGAGGATTGAGTTATGAAGATTGAGTATCCATGACTGGTGATTGAGGATTGAGGATTGAGGATTGAGTATTGAGGATTGAAGATTGAGTATTGATGATTGAGGATTGAGTATTGAGGATTGAGGATTGACGATTGAGGTTTGAGGATTGAGGATTGAGAATTGAGGATGAGGACTGAGGGTTGAGGATTGAGGTTTGAGGAACGAGCATTGAAGATTGAGAATTGAGGACTGAGGATTGACGATTGAGTATTGAGGATTGGGGATTGATGACTGAGTATTGAGGATTGAGGATTGAAGATTGAGTATTCTGGATTGAGGATTGAGGCTTGAGGATTGAGGATTGAGGATTGAAGATTGAGGATTGGGAATTGAGGGTTGAGGATTGAGGATGGAGTATTGAGGATTGAGGATTGAGGATTGTGGATTGTGGGTTGAGTGTTGAGGATTGAAGGTTGAGTATTCAGGATTGAAGATTGACGATTGAGTATTGAAGATTGAGGATTGATGACTGAGGATTGAGGAATGAGGATTGAGGATTGAGGATTGAGGATTGAAGATTGAAGATTGAGTATTGAGGATTGAAGATTGAGGATTGAGGATTGAGGATTGAGGATGGAGGATGAGGGCTGAGGGTTGAGGATTGAGGTTTGAGTATTGAATACTGAGAATTCAGGATATTCTATTGAGTATTGAGAATTGAGGATTGATGGTTGAGTATTGAGGATTGAGGATTCAGTATTGAGGATTGAAGATTGAGGTTTGAGGATTGAGGATTGAGAATTGAGGATGAGGACTGAGGGTTGAGGATTGAGGTTTGAGGAACGAGGATTGAGGATTGAGAATTGAGGACTGAGGATTGACGATTGAGTATTGACGATTGAGTATTGAGGATTTAGGATTGATGACTGAGGATTGAGGATTGAGGATTGAGGATTGAGGATTGAGGATGATAGCTGAGGGCTGAGGATTGAGGTATGCGGACTGAGGACTGAGGATTGAGGGGTGAGAATTGAGGATTGAGGATTGAGGGTTGAAGATTGAGGAGTGGTTGTTGAGGATTGAAGAATGAGGATTGAGGGTTGAGGGTTGAGGACTGAGGATTGCAGATTGGGTATTGAGGACTGAGGATTGAAGATTGAGGATTAAGGATTGAGGATTGGGGATTGAGGATTGAGGATTGAAGGTTGAGTATTGAGGATTGAAGATTGACGTTTGAGGATTGAGGATTGAGAATTGAGAATTGAGGATTGAGGTTTGAGGATTGAGGACGAGGACTGACGGATGAGGATTGAGGTTTGAGGTTTGATGATTGAGGATTGAGGACTGAGGTTTAAGGATTGAGGATTGAGGATGGAGGATGAGGGCTGAGGGTTGAGGATTGAGGTCTGAGTATTGAATACTGAGAATTCAGGATATTCTATTGAGTATTGAGGATTGAGGATTGATGGATGAGAATTGAGGATTGAGGATTGGGTATTGAGGATTGAAGATTGAGGTTTGAGGATTGAGAATGGAGAATTGAGGATGGAGGATAGAGGATTGAGGATTGAGGACTGAGGATTGAGGATTGAGGATTGAGGATTGAGCATTGAGAATTGAAGATTGAGGACTGGGGATTGAGGATTGAAGATTGAGGATTAAGGATTGAGGATTGGGGATTGAGGATCTAGGATTGGAGATTGATTATTCAGGATTGAAGATTGAGGATTGAGGATTGAGGATTGATAATTGTGAATTGAGGATGAGGACTGAGGCTTGAGGATTGAGGTTTGAGGAATGAGGATTGAGGATTGAGGATTGAGGATTGAGGATTGAGGATTGAGTTATGGAGATTGAGTATTCATGACTGATGATTGAGGATTGAGGATTGAGGATTGAGGATTGAGGATTGAAGATTGAGTATTGATGATTGAGGATTGAGTATTGGGGATTGAGGATTGAAGATTGAGGTTTGAGGATTGAGGATTGAGGATTAAGAATTGAGGATGAGGACTGAGGGTTGAGGATTGAGGTTTGAGGAACGAGGATTGAGGATTGAGAATTGAGGACTGAGGATTGACGATTGAGTATTGAGGATTGAGGATTGATGACTGAGGATTGAGGATTGTAGATTGAAGATTGAGGACAGAGTGTTGAGGGTAGAGTATTGCGAACTGATGTTTGGGACGTGAGATTTGAAGATTGAAGATTGAGGATTGTGTATAGAATACTGAGAACCGAGGATTTTCTATTGAGGGCTGAGAATTGAGGATTGAGGATTGAGGATTGAGGATTGAGGATTGAGGATTGAGGATTGCGGGGTTGAGGATTAAGGATTGAAGATTGAGGACTCAGGATTGAGCATTGAGTATTGTGTACTGATAGTTGAGGGTTGAGTGTTGTGAGTTGAGGATTGAGCATTGAATATTGAGAATTGAAGTTTGAGGAATGAGGATTGAGGATTGAGGATTCAGGATTGAGGACTGCGGGTTGAGGATTGAGGTTTGAGAATTGAGGATAGACAATTGAATATTGAGGATTGAGGCTTGGGGATTGAGGATTGAGGCTTGAGGATTGAGGATTGAGGATTGAGGATAGATGGTTGAGGATTGCGGAATGAGGATTGAAGATTGAGTATTCAGGATTGAAGATTGAGGATTGAGGATTGAGGCTTTAGGACTGAGGATTGAGGATTGAAGATTGAGGATTGGGGATTGAGGATTGAGGATTGAGGATTGAGGGATGAGTATTGAGGATTGAGAATTGAGGATTGAGGATTGAAGATTGAGGGTTAAGGATTGAGGATTGGGGATTGAGGATCTAGGATTGGAGATTGACTATTGAGGATTGAGGATTGAGGATTAAGGATTGAGGAACGAGGATTGAGGATTGAGGATGACGGCTGAGGGTTGAGGATTGATGTATGAGGAACGAGGACTGAGGATTGAGGATTGAGGACTGCGGATTGACGATTGAGTATTGAAGATTGAGGATTGATGACTGAGGATTGAGGATTGAGGATTGAGGATTGAGTATTGAAGATAGAAGATTGAGTATTGAGGATTGAAGATTGAGGATTGAGGTTTGAGGAATGAGGATTGAGAATGGAGGATGAGGGCTGAGGGTTGAGGTTTGAGGTTTGAGTATTCAATACTGAGAATTCAGGATAATCTATTAAGTATTGAGAATTGAGGATTGATGGTTGAGTATTGAGGATTGAGGATTGAGTATTGAGGATTGAAGATTGAGGTTTGAGGATTGAGGATTGAGAATTGAGGATGGAGGATAGAGGATAGAGGATTGAGGATTGGGTATTGAGGATTGAAGAATGAGGATTGAGGGTTGAGGGTTGAGGACTGAGGATTGCAGATTGGGTATTGAGGATTGAGGATTGAAGATTGAGGATTAAGGATTGAGGATTGGGGATTGAGGATTGAGGATTGAAGGTTGAGTATTGAGGATTGAAGATTGACGTTGAGGATTGAGGATTGAGAATTGAGAATTGAGGATTGAGGGTTGAGGATTGAGGACGAGGACCGACGGTTGAGGATTGAGGTTTGAGGATTGAGGATTGAGGACTGATGACTGAGGATTGAGGATTGAGGATTGAGCATTGAGGATTGAAGATTGAAGATTGAGGACTGGGGATTGAGTATTGAAGATTGAGGATTAAGGACTGAGGATTGGGGATTGAGTATCTAGGATTGGAGATTGATTATTCAGGATTGAAGATTGAGGATTGAGGATTGAGGATTGATAATTTTGAATTGAGAATTGAGGATGAGGGCTGAGGGTTGAGGATTGAGGTTTGAAGAATGAGGATTGAGGATTGAGGATTGAGGATTGAGGATTGAGGATTGAGGATTGGGGATTGAGTTATGAAGACTGAGTATTCATGACTGATTATTGAGGATTGAGGATTGAGGGTTGAGGATTGAGGACGAGGACTGACGGTTGAGGATTGAGGATTGAGGTTTGATGATTGAGGATTGAGGACTGAGGATTGAGGATTGAGGATTGAGGATTGAGCATTGAGAATTGAAGATTGAGGACTGGGGATTGAGGATTGAAGATTGAGGATTAAGGATTGAGGATTGGGGATTGAGGATCTAGGATTGGAGATTGATTATTCAGGATTGAAGATTGAGGATTGAGGATTGAGGATTGATAATTGTGAATTGAGGATGAGGACTGAGGCTTGAGGATTGAGGTTTGGGGAATGAGGATTGAGGATTGAGGATTGAGGATTGAGGATTGAGGATTGAGTTATGGAGATTGAGTATTCATGACTGATGATTGAGGATTGAGGATTGAGGATTGAGGATTGAGGATTGAAGATTGAGTATTGATGATTGAGGATTGAGTATTGGGGATTGAGGATTGAAGATTGAGGTTTGAGGATTGAGGATTGAGGATTAAGAATTGAGGATGAGGACTGAGGGTTGAGGATTGAGGTTTGAGGAACGAGGATTGAGGATTGAGAATTGAGGACTGAGGATTGACGATTGAGTATTGAGGATTGAGGATTGATGACTGAGGATTGAGGATTGTAGATTGAAGATTGAGGACAGAGTGTTGAGGGTAGAGTATTGCGAACTGATGTTTGGGACGTGAGATTTGAAGATTGAAGATTGAGGATTGTGTATAGAATACTGAGAACCGAGGATTTTCTATTGAGGGCTGAGAATTGAGGATTGAGGATTGAGGATTGAGGATTGAGGATTGAGGATTGCGGGGTTGAGGATTAAGGATTGAAGATTGAGGACTCAGGATTGGGCATTGAGTATTGTGTACTGATAGTTGAGGGTTGAGTGTTGTGAGTTGAGGATTGAGCATTGAATATTGAGAATTGAAGTTTGAGGAATGAGGATTGAGGATTGAGGATTCAGGATTGAGGACTGCGGGTTGAGGATTGAGGTTTGTGAATTGAGGATAGGCAATTGAATATTGAGGATTGAGGCTTGAGGATTGAGGATTGAGGCTTGAGGATTGAGGATTGAGGATTGAGGATAGAGAATTGAGGGTTGAGGGTTGAGGCTTGACGACGAGGACTGACGGTTGAGGATTGAGGTTTGAGGTTTGATGATTGAGGATTGAGGACTGAGGTTTGAGGATTGAGGATTGAGGATGGAGGATGAGGGCTGAGGGTTGAGGATTGAGGTCTGAGTATTGAATACTGAGAATTCAGGATATTCTATTGAGTATTGAGAATTGAGTATTGATGGATGGGTATTGAGGATTGAGGATTGAGTATTGAGGATTGTAGATTGAGGTTTGAGGATTGAGAATTGAGAATTGATGATGAGGACAGAGGGTTGAGGATTGAGGTTTGAGGAACGAGGATTGAGGACCGAGAATTGAGGACGGAGGATTGACGATTGAGTATTGAAGATTGAGGATTGATGACTGAGGATTGAGGATTGAGGATTGAGGATTGGGTATGAGGATTGCAGAATGAGGATTGACGATTCAGGATTGAGGATTGAGGATTGAAGATTGAGTATTGAGGATTGAAGGTTGATGATTGTGGATTCAGGATTGTGGATTGTGGATTGAGGGTTGAGGATTGAAGATTGAGTATTGAGGATTGAAGATTGAGTATTCAGGATTGAAGATTGAGAATTGAGGATTGATGGTTGAGTATTGAGGATTGAGGATTGAGTATTGAGGATTGAAGACTGAGGTTTGAGGATTGAGGATTGAGAATTGAGGATGGAGGATAGAGGATTGAGGATTGAGGATTGGGTATTGAGGATTGAAGAATGAGGATTGAGGGTTGAGGGTTGAGGACTGAGGATTGCAGACTGGGTATTGAGGATTGAGGATTGAAGATTGAGGATTAAGGATTGAGGATTGGGGATTGAGGATTGAGGATTGAAGGTTGAGTATTGAGGATTGAAGGTTGACGTTGAGGATTGAGGATTGAGAATTGAGAATTGAGGATTGAGGGTTGAGGATTGAGGACGAGGACCGACGGTTGAGGATTGAGGTTTGAGGATTGAGGATTGAGGACTGATGACTGAGGATTGAGGATTAAGGATTGAGCATTGAGGATTGAAGGTTGAAGATTGAGGACTGGGGATTGAGTATTGAAGATTGAGGATTAAGGACTGAGGATTGGGGATTGAGTATCTAGGATTGGAGATTGATTATTCAGGATTGAAGATTGAGGATTGAGGATTGAGGATTGATAATTTTGAATTGAGAATTGAGGATGAGGACTGAGGGTTGAGGATTGAGGTTTGAAGAATGAGGATTGAGGATTGAGGATTGAGGATTGAGGATTGAGGATTGAGGATTGGGGATTGAGTTATGAAGACTGAGTATTCATGACTGATTATTGAGGATTGAGGATTGAGGATTGAGGATTGAGGATTGAAGATTGAGTATTGATGATTGAGGATTGAGGATTTAGGATTGAGGATTGAAGATTGAGGATTCAAGATTGAGGATTGGGGATTGAGGATTGAGGATTGAGAATTGAGAATCGAAGATTGAGTATTGAGGATTGAAGATTGAGATTTGAGGATTGAGGATTGAGGATGGAGGATGAAGGCTGAGGGTTGAGGATTGAGGATGGAGGATGAGGGCTGAGGGTTGAGGATTGAGGTTTGAGTATTGAATACTGAGAATTCAGGATATTCTATTGAGTATTGAGAATTGAGGATTGATGGTCGAGTATTGAGGATTGAGGATTGAGTATTGAGGATTGAAGATTGAGGTTTGAGGATTGAGGATTGTGAATTGAGGATGAGGACTGAGGGTTGAGGATTGAGGTTTGAGGAACGAGGATTGAGGATTGAGAATTGAGGACTGAGGATTGACGATTGAGTACTGAGGATTGAGGATTGATGACTGAGGATTGAGGATTGAGGATTGAGGATTGGGTATTGAGGATTGAAGAATGAGGATTGACGATTCAGGATTGACAATTGAGGATTGAAGATTGAGTATTGAGGATTGAAGGTTGATGATTGAGGATTGAGGATTGTGGATTGTGGATTGAGGGTTGAGGATTGAAGATTGAGTATTGAGGATTGAAGATTGAGGTTTGAGGATTGAGGATTGAGAATTGAGGATGAGGACTGAGGGTTGAGGATTGAGGTTTGAGGAACGAGGATTGAGGATTGAGAATTGAGGACTGAGGATTGACGATTGAGTACTGAGGATTGAGGATTGATGACTGAGGATTGAGGATTGAGGATTGAGGATTGGGTATTGAGGATTGAAGAATGAGGATTGACGATTCAGGATTGAGAATTGAGGATTGAAGATTGAGTATTGAGGATTGAAGGTTGATGATTGAGGATTGAGTATTGTGGATTGTGGATTGAGGGTTGAGGATTGAAGATTGAGTATTGAGGATTGAAGATTGAGTATTCAGGATTGAAGATTGAGGATTGAGGATTGAGGCTTGAGGATTGAGGATTGAGGATTGAGGATTGAGGATTGAGTATTGAGGATTGAGGATTCAAGATCGAGGATTGGGGATTGAGGATTGAGGATTGAGAATTGAGAATCGAAGATTGTGTATTGAGGATTGAAGATTGAGACTTGAGGATTGAGGATTGAGGATGGAGAATTGAGGATTGAGGGTTGAGGATTGAGGACGAGGACCGACGGTTGAGGATTGAGGTTTGAGGATTGAGGATTGAGGACTGATGACTGAGGATTGAGGATTAAGGATTGAGCATTGAGGATTGAAGATTGAAGATTGAGGACTGGGGATTGAGTATTGAAGATTGAGGATTAAGGACTGAGGATTGGGGATTGAGTATCTAGGATTGGAGATTGATTATTCAGGATTGAAGATTGAGGATTGAGGATTGAGGATTGATAATTTTGAATTGAGAATTGAGGATGAGGACTGAGGGTTGAGGATTGAGGTTTGAAGAATGAGGATTGAGGATTGAGGATTGAGGATTGAGGATTGAGGATTGAGGATTGGGGATTGAGTTATGAAGACTGAGTATTCATGACTGATTATTGAGGATTGAGGATTGAGGATTGAGGATTGAGGATTGAAGATTGAGTATTGATGATTGAGGATTGAGGATTTAGGATTGAGGATTGAAGATTGAGGATTCAAGATTGAGGATTGGGGATTGAGGATTGAGGATTGAGAATTGAGAATCGAAGATTGAGTATTGAGGATTGAAGATTGAGATTTGAGGATTGAGGATTGAGGATGGAGGATGAAGGCTGAGGGTTGAGGATTGAGGATGGAGGATGAGGGCTGAGGGTTGAGGATTGAGGTTTGAGTATTGAATACTGAGAATTCAGGATATTCTATTGAGTATTGAGAATTGAGGATTGATGGTCGAGTATTGAGGATTGAGGATTCAGTATTGAGGATTGAAGATTGAGGTTTGAGGATTGAGGATTGTGAATTGAGGATGAGGACTGAGGGTTGAGGATTGAGGTTTGAGGAACGAGGATTGAGGATTGAGAATTGAGGACTGAGGATAGACGATTGAGTATTGACGATTGAGTATTGAGGATTTAGGATTGATGAGTGAGGATTGAGGATTGAGGATTGAGGATTGAGGATTGAGGATGATAGCTGAGGGCTGAGGATTGAGGTATGCGGACTGAGGACTGAGGATTGAGGATTGAGAATTGAGGATTGAGGATTGAGGGTTGAAGATTGAGGGTTGGTTATTGAGGATTGAAGAATGAGGATTGAGGGTTGAGGGTTGAGGACTGAGGATTGCAGATTGGGTATTGAGGATTGAGGATTGAAGATTGAGGATTAAGGATTGAGGATTGGGGATTGAGGATTGAGGATTGAAGGTTGAGTATTGAGGATTGAAGATTGACGTTTGAGGATTGAGGATTGAGAATTGAGAATTGAGGATTGAGGGTTGAGGATTGAGGACGAGGACTGACGGATGAGGATTGAGGTTTGAGGTTTGATGATTGAGGATTGAGGACTGAGGTTTAAGGATTGATGATTGAGGATGGAGGATGAGGGCTGAGGGTTGAGGATTGAGGTCTGAGTATTGAATACTGAGAATTCAGGATATTCTATTGAGTATTGAGGATTGAGGATTGATGGATGAGAATTGAGGATTGAGGATTGGGTATTGAGGATTGAAGATTGAGGTTTGAGGATTGAGAATTGAGAATTGAGGATGGAGGATAGAGGATTGAGGATTGAGGATTGAGGATTGAGCATTGAGAATTGAAGATTGAGGATTGGGGGTTGAGGGTTGAGGACTGAGGATTGCAGATTGGGTATTGAGGATTGAGGATTGAAGATTGAGGATTAAGGATAGACGATTGAGCATTGAGGATTGAGAATTGAGAATTGAGGATTGAGGGTTGAGGATTGAGGACGAGGACTGACGGTTGAGGATTGAGGATTGAGGTTTGATGATTGAGGATTGAGGACTGAGGATTGAGGATTGAGGATTGAGGATTGAGGATTGAGCATTGAGAATTGAAGATTGAGGACTGGGGATTGAGGATTGAAGATTGAGGATTAAGGATTGAGGATTGGGGATTGAGGATCTAGGATTGGAGATTCATTATTCAGGATTGAAGATTGAGGATTGAGGATTGAGGATTGATAATTGTGAATTGAGGATGAGGACTGAGGCTTGAGGATTGAGGTTTGAGGAATGAGGATTGAGGATTGAGGATTGAGGATTGAGGATTGAGGATTGAGTTATGGAGATTGAGTATTCATGACTGATGATTGAGGATTGAGGATTGAGGATTGAGGATTGAGGATTGAAGATTGAGTATTGATGATTGAGGATTGAGTATTGGGGATTGAGGATTGAAGATTGAGGTTTGAGGATTGAGGATTGAGGATTGAGAATTGAGGATGAGGACTGAGGGTTGAGGATTGAGGTTTGAGGAACGAGGATTGAGGATTGAGAATTGAGGACTGAGGATTGACGATTGAGTGTTGAGGATTGAGGATTGATGACTGAGGATTGAGGATTGTAGATTGAAGATTGAGGACAGAGTGTTGAGGGTAGAGTATTGCTAACTGATGTTTGGGACGTGAGATTTGAAGATTGAAGATTGAGGATTGTGTATAGAATACTGAGAACCGAGGATTTTCTATTGAGGGCTGAGAATTGAGGATTGAGGATTGAGGATTGAGGATTGAGGATTGAGGATTGAGGATTGCGGGGTTGACGATTAAGGATTGAAGATTGAGGACTCAGGATTGAGCATTGAGTATTGTGTACTGATAGTTGAGGGTTGAGTGTTGTGAGTTGAGGATTGAGCATTGAATATTGAGAATTGAAGTTTGAGGAATGAGGATTGAGGATTGAGGATTCAGGATTGAGGACTGCGGGTTGAGGATTGAGGTTTGAGAATTGAGCATAGACAATTGAATATTGAGGATTGAGGCTTGAGGATTGAGGATTGAGGCTTGAGGATTGAGGATTGAGGATTGAGGATAGATGGTTGAGGATTGCGGAATGAGGATTGAGGATTGAGTATTGAGGATTGAGAATTGAGGATTGAGGATTGAAGATTGAGGGTTAAGGATTGAGGATTGGGGATTGAGGTTCTAGGATTGGAGATTGTTTATTGAGGATTGAGGATTGAGGATTAAGGATTGAGGAACGAGGATTGAGGATTGAGGATGACGGCTGAGGGTTGAGGATTGATGTTTGAAGAACGAGGATTGAGGATTGAGGATTGAGGACTGCGGATTGACTATTGAGTATTGAAGATTGACGTTTGAGGATTGAGGATTGAGAATTGAGAATTGAGGGTTGAGGGTTGAGGCTTGACGACGAGGACTGACGGTTGAGGATTGAGGTTTGAGGTTTGATGATTGAGGATTGAGGACTGAGGTTTGAGGATTGAGGATTGAGGATGGAGGATGAGGGCCGAGGGTTGAGGATTGAGGTCTGAGTATTGAATACTGAGAATTCAAGATATTCTATTGAGTATTGAGAATTGAGTATTGATGGATGGGTATTGAGGATTGAGGATTGAGTATTGAGGATTGTAGATTGAGGTTTGAGGATTGAGAATTGAGAATTGATGATGAGGACAGAGGGTTGAGGATTGAGGTTTGAGGAACGAGGATTGAGGACCGAGAATTGAGGACGGAGGATTGACGATTGAGTATTGAAGATTGAGGATTGATGACTGAGGATTGAGGATTGAGGATTGAGGATTGGGTATGAGGATTGCAGAATGAGGATTGACGATTCAGGATTGAGGATTGAGGATTGAAGATTGAGTATTGAGGATTGAAGATTGACGTTTGAGGATTGAGGATTGAGAATTGAGAATTGAGGGTTGAGGGTTGAGGCTTGACGACGAGGACTGACGGTTGAGGATTGAGGTTTGAGGAATGAGGCTTGAGAATGGAGGATGAGGGCTGAGGGTTGAGGTTTGAGGTTTGAGTATTCAATACTGAGAATTCAGGATATTCTATTGAGTATTGAGAATTGAGGATTGATGGTTGAGTATTGAGGATTGAGGATTGAGTATTGAGGATTGAAGATTGAGGTTTGAGGATTGAGGATTGAGAATTGAGGATGGAGGATAGAGGATTGAGGATTGAGGATTGGGTATTGAGGATTGAAGAATGAGGATTGAGGGTTGAGGGTTGAGGACTGAGGATTCCAGATTGGGTATTGAGGATTGAGGATTGAAGATTGAGGATTAAGGATTGAGGATTCAGGATTGAGGATTGAGGATTGAAGGTTGAGTATTGAGGATTGAAGATTGACGTTGAGGATTGAGGATTGAGAATTGAGAATTGAGGATTGAGGGTTGAGGATTGAGGACGAGGACCGACGGTTGAGGATTGAGGTTTGAGGATTCAGGATTGAGGACTGATGACTGAGGGTTGAGGATTGAGGATTGAGCATTGAGGATTGAAGATTGAAGATTGAGGACTGGGGATTGAGTATTGAAGATTGAGGATTAAGGACTGAGGATTGGGGATTGAGTATCTAGGATTGGAGATTGATTATTCAGGATTGAAGATTGAGGATTGAGGATTGAGGATTGATAATTTTGAATTGAGAATTGAGGATGAGGACTGAGGGTTGAGGATTGAGGTTTGAAGAATGAGGATTGAGGATTGAGGATTGAGGATTGAGGATTGAGGATTGAGGATTGGGGATTGAGTTATGAAGACTGAGTATTCATGACTGATTATTGAGGATTGAGGATTGAGGATTGAGGATTGAGGATTGAAGATTGAGTATTGATGATTGAGGATTGAGGATTGAGGATTGAGGATTGAAGATTGAGGATTCAAGATTGAGGATTGGGGATTGAGGATTGAGGATTGAGAAATGAGAATCGAAGATTGAGTATTGAGGATTGAAGATTGAGATTTGAGGATTGAGGATTCAGGATGGAGGATGAAGGCTGAGGGTTGAGGATTGAGGATGGAGGATGAGGGCTGAGGGTTGAGGATTGAGGTTTGAGTATTGAATACTGAGAATTCAGGATATTCTATTGAGTATTGAGAATTGAGGATTGATGGTCGAGTATTGAGGATTGAGGATTGAGTATTGAGGATTGAAGATTGAGGTTTGAGGATTGAGGATTGAGAATTGAGGATGAGGACTGAGGGTTGAGGATTGAGGTATGAGGAACGAGGATTGAGGATTGAGAATTGAGGACTGAGGATTGACGATTGAGTACTGAGGATTGAGGATTGATGACTGAGGATTGAGGATTGAGGATTGAGGATTGGGTATTGAGGATTGAAGAATGAGGATTGACGATTCAGGATTGACAATTGAGGATTGAAGATTGAGTATTGAGGATTGAAGGTTGATGATTGAGGATTGAGGATTGTGGATTGTGGATTGAGGGTTGAGGATTGAAGATTGAGTATTGAGGATTGAAGATTGAGGTTTGAGGATTGAGGATTGAGAATTGAGGATGAGGACTGAGGGTTGAGGATTGAGGTTTGAGGAACGAGGATTGAGGATTGAGAATTGAGGACTGAGGATTGACGATTGAGTACTGAGGATTGAGGATTGATGACTGAGGATTGAGGATTGAGGATTGAGGATTGGGTATTGAGGATTGAAGAATGAGGATTGACGATTCAGGATTGAGAATTGAGGATTGAAGATTGAGTATTGAGGATTGAAGGTTGATGATTGAGGATTGAGGATTGTGGATTGTGGATTGAGGGTTGAGGATTGAAGATTGAGTATTGAGGATTGAAGTTTGAGTATTCAGGATTGAAGATTGAGGATTGAGGATTGAGGCTTGAGGATTGAGGATTGAGGATTGAGGATTGAGGATTGAGTATTGAGGATTGAGGATTCAAGATCGAGGATTGGGGATTGAGGATTGAGGATTGAGAATTGAGAATCGAAGATTGTGTGTTGAGGATTGAAGATTGAGACTTGAGGATTGAGGATTGAGGATGGAGGATGAAGGCTGAGGGTTGAGGATTGAGGATGGAGGATGAGGGCTGAGGGTTGAGGATTGAGGTTTGAGTATTGAATACTGCGAATTCAGGATATTCTATTGGGTATTGAGAATTGAGGATTGATGGTTGAGTATTGAGAATTGAGGATTGAGTATTGAGGATTGAAGATTGAGGTTTGAGGATTGATTATTGACTATTGAGGATTGAAGGTTGAGGATTGAGGATTGAGAATTGAGAATTGAGGATGAGGACTGAGGGTTGAGGATTGAGGTTTGAAGAATGAGGATTGAGGGTTGAGGATTGAGGATTGAGTTATGAAGATTGAGTATTCATGACTTATGATTGAGGATTGAGGACTGAGGATTGAGGACTGATGATTGAAGATTGAGTATTGATGATTGTGGATTGAGGATTGAGGATTGAGGATTGAGGATTGAAGATTGAGGATTGGGGACTGAGGATTGAGGATTGAGAATTGAGAATCGAAGATTGAGTATTGAGGATTGAAGATTGAGGTTTGAGGATTGAGGATTGAGGCTGGAGGATGAGGGCTGAGGGTTGAGGATTGAGGTTTGAGTATTGAATACAGAGAATTCAGGATATTCTATTGAGTATTGAGAATTGAGGATTGATGGTTGCGTATTGAGCTCTGAGGATTAAGTATTGAGTATTGAGGTTTGAGGTTCGATCATTGAGGGTTGAGGACTGAGGATTGAGGATTGAGGATTGAGGATTGGGTATTGAGGATTGAAGAATGAGGATTGACGATTCAGGATTGAGAATTGAGGATTGAAGATTGAGTATTGAGGATTGAAGGTTGATGATTGAGGATTGAGGATTGTGGATTGTGGATTGAGGGTTGAGGATTGAAGATTGAGTATTGAGGATTGAAGTTTGAGTATTCAGGATTGAAGATTGAGGATTGAGGATTGAGGCTTGAGGATTGAGGATTGAGGATTGAGGATTGAGGATTGAGTATTGAGGATTGAGGATTCAAGATCGAGGATTGGGGATTGAGGATTGAGGATTGAGAATTGAGAATCGAAGATTGTGTGTTGAGGATTGAAGATTGAGACTTGAGGATTGAGGATTGAGGATGGAGGATGAAGGCTGAGGGTTGAGGATTGAGGATGGAGGATGAGGGCTGAGGGTTGAGGATTGAGGTTTGAGTATTGAATACTGCGAATTCAGGATATTCTATTGGGTATTGAGAATTGAGGATTGATGGTTGAGTATTGAGAATTGAGGATTGAGTATTGAGGATTGAAGATTGAGGTTTGAGGATTGATTATTGACTATTGAGGATTGAAGGTTGAGGATTGAGGATTGAGAATTGAGAATTGAGGATGAGGACTGAGGGTTGAGGATTGAGGTTTGAAGAATGAGGATTGAGGGTTGAGGATTGAGGATTGAGTTATGAAGATTGAGTATTCATGACTTATGATTGAGGATTGAGGACTGAGGATTGAGGACTGATGATTGAAGATTGAGTATTGATGATTGTGGATTGAGGATTGAGGATTGAGGATTGAGGATTGAAGATTGAGGATTGGGGACTGAGGATTGAGGATTGAGAATTGAGAATCGAAGATTGAGTATTGAGGATTGAAGATTGAGGTTTGAGGATTGAGGATTGAGGCTGGAGGATGAGGGCTGAGGGTTGAGGATTGAGGTTTGAGTATTGAATACAGAGAATTCAGGATATTCTATTGAGTATTGAGAATTGAGGATTGATGGTTGCGTATTGAGCTCTGAGGATTAAGTATTGAGTATTGAGGTTTGAGGTTCGATCATTGAGGGTTGAGGACTGAGGATTGAGGATTGAGGATTGAGGATTGAGCATTGAGGATTGAAGATTGAGGAGTGGGGATTGAGGATTGAAGATTGAGGATTAAGGATTTAGGATTGGGGATTGAGTATCTAGAATTGGAGATTGATTATTCAGGATTGAAGATTGAGGATTGAGGATTGAGGATTGAGAATTGAGAATTGAGGATGAGGACTGAGGGTTGAGGATTGAGAATTGAGGATTGAGGATTGAAGATTGAGGATGAAGGATTGAGGATTGGGGATTGAGGATCTAGGATTGGAGATTGACTATTGAGGATTGAGGATTGAGTTTTGAGGATTGAGGAACGAGTATTGAGGATTGAGGATTGAGGACTGCGGATTACACGATTGAGTATTGAAGATTGAGGATTGATGACTGAGGATTGAGGATTGAGGATTGAGGATTGAGGATTGAAGATTGAAGATTGCTGATTGAGTATTGAGGATTGAAGATTGAGGATTGAGGATTGACGATTGAGTATTGAGGATTGAGGAACGAGTATTGAGGACTGAGGATGATGGCTGAGGGTTGAGGATTGATGTTTGACGGACGAGGATTGAGGATTGAGGATTGAGGACTGCGGATTGACGATTGAGTATTGAAGATTGAGGATTGATGACTGAGGATTGAGGATTGAGGATTGAGGATTGAGGATTGAAGATTGAAGATTGAAGATTGAGTATTGAGGATTGAAGATTGAGGATTGAGGATTGACGATTGAGTATTGAGTATTGAAGATTGATGACTGAGGATTGAGGATTGAGGATTGAGGATTGAGGATTGAGGATTGAGGATGATGGCTGAGTGTTGAGGATTGAGGTTTGAGGACTGAGGACTGAGGATTGAGGATTGAGAATTGAGGATTGAGGATTGAGGGTTGAAGATTGAGGATTGGGTGTTGAGGATTGAAGAATGAGGATTGAGGGTTGAGGGTTGTGGTCTGAGGATTGCAGATTCGGTAGTGAGGATTGAGGATTGAAGATTGAGGATTGAGGATTGAGGATTGAGAATTGAGAATTCAGGATGAGGACTGAGGGTTGAGGATTGAGGTTTGAAGATTGAGGATTGAGGATTGAGGATTGAGGATTGAGGATTGAGCATTGAGGATTGAGTTATGAAGATTGAGTATTCATGACTGATGATTGAGGATTGAGGATTGAGTATTGAGGATTGAGTATTGAGGATTGAGTTATGAAGATTGAGTATCCATGACTGATGATTGAGGATTGAGGATTGAGGATTGAGGATTGAGAATTGAAGAATGAGAATTGATGATTGAGGATTGTGGATTGAGGATTGAGGATTGAGGATTGAGGATTGAGGATTGAGGATTGAAGATTGAGGATTGGGGATTGAGGATTGAGGATTGAGAATTGAGAATCGAAGATTGAGTATTGAGGATTGAAGATTGAGGTTTGAGGATTGAGGATTGAGGATGGAGGATGAGGGCTGAGGGTTGAGGATTGATGTTTGAGTATTGAATACTGAGAATTCAGGATATTCTATTGAGTATTGAGAATTGAGGATCGATGGTTGCGTATTGAGGACTGAGGATTGAGTATTCAGTATTGAGGTTTGAGGTTCGATGATTGAGGATTGAGGACTGAGGATTGAGGATTGAGGATTGAGGATTGAGGATTGAAGATTGAGGATTGGGGATTGAGGATTGAGCATTGAGAATTGAGAATCGAAGATTGAGTATTGAGGATTGAAGATAGAGGTTTGAGGATTGAGGATTGAGGATGGAGGATGAGGGCTGAGGGTTGAGGATTGAGTTCTGAGTATTGAATACTGAGAATTCAGGATATTCTATTGAGTATTGAGAATTGAGGATTGATGGTTGCGTATTGAGGATTGAGGATTGAGTATTGAGTATTGAGATTTGAAGATTGAGGATTGGGGATTGAGGATTGAGGAATGAGAATTGAGAATCGAAGATTGAGTATTGAGGATTGAAGATTGAGATTTGAGGATTGAGGATTGAGGATGGAGGATGAGGGCTGAGGGTCGAGGATTGAGGTTTGAGTATTGAATACTGAGAATTCAGGATATTCTATTGAGTATTGAGAATTGAGGATTGATGGTTGCGTATTGAGAATTGAGGATTGAGTATTGAGTATTGAGGAATGAAGATTGAGGTTTGAGGATTGAGGATTGAGAATTGAGGATGAGGACTGAGGGTTGAGGATTGAGGTTTGAGGAACGAGGATTGAGGATTGAGAATCGAGGACAGAGGATTGAGGATTGAGGATTGAGGATTGAGGATTGAGGATGATGGCTGAGTGTTGAGGATTGAGGTTTGAGGACTGAGGATTGAGGATTGAGAATTGAGTATTGAGGATTGAAGATTGACGATTGAGTATTGAGTATTGAGGATTGAGGACTGTGTATTGAGGTTTGAAGATTGAGGATTAAGGATTGAGGATTGGGGATTGAGGATCTAGGATTGGAGATTGATTATTCACGATTGGAGATTGAGGATTGAGGATTGAGGATTGAGAATTGAGACTTGAGGATGAGGACAGAGGGTTGAGGATTGAGGTTTGAAGAATGAGGATTGAGGATTGAGGATTGAGGATTGAGGATTGAGGATTGAGGATTGAAGATTGAGTTATGAAGATTGAGTATTCATGACTGATGATTGAGGATTGAGGATTGAGTATTGAGGATTCAGGATTGAGGATTGAAGATTGAGTATTGATGATTGAGGTTTGAGGATTGAGGATTGAGGATTGAGGATTGAGGATTGAAGATTGAGGACTGGGGATTGAGGATTCAGGATTGAGAATTGAGAATCGAAGATTGAGTATTGAGGATTGAAGATTGAGGTTTGAGGATTGAGGATTGAGCATTGAGGATGAGGGCTGAGGGTTGAGGACTGAGGTTTGAGTATTGAATACTGAGAATTCAGGATATTCTATTGAGTATTGAGAGTTGAGGAATAATGGTTGAGTATTGAGGACTGAGGGTTGAGTATTGAGGATTGAAGAGTGAGGTTTGAGGATTGAGGATTGAGAATTGAGGATGAAGACTGAGCGTTGAGGATTGAGGTTTGAGGAACGAGGATTGAAGATTGAGAATTGAGGACTGGGGCTTGACGGTTGAGTATCTAGGATTGAGGAACGAGGATTGAGGATTGAGAATTGAGGACTGAGGATTGACGATTGAGTATTGAGGATTGAGGATTGATGACTGAGGATTGAGGATTGAGTATTGAGGATTGGGTATTGAGGATTGAAGATTGAGTATTGAGGATTGAAGGTTGATGATTGAGGATTGAGAATTGTGGATTGTGGATTGAGGGTTGAGGATTGAAGATTGAGTATTGAGGACTGAAGATTGAGTATTCAGGATTGAAGATTGAGGATTGAGGTTTGAGACTTGAGGATTGCGGATTGAGGATTGAAGATTGAGGATTGGGGATTGAGGATTGAGGATTCAAGATCGAGGATTGGGGATTGAGGATTGAGGATTGAGAATTGAGAATCGAAGATTGTGTGTTGAGGATTGAAGATTGAGACTTGAGGATTGAGGATTGAGGATGGAGGATGAAGGCTGAGGGTTGAGGATTGAGGATGGAGGATGAGGGCTGAGGGTTGAGGATTGAGGTTTGAGTATTGAATACTGAGAATTCAGGATATTCTATTGGGTATTGAGAATTGAGGATTGATGGTTGAGTATTGAGAATTGAGGATTGAGTATTGAGGATTGAAGATTGAGGTTTGAGGATTGATTATTGACTATTGAGGATTGAAGGTTGAGGATTGAGGATTGAGAATTGAGAATTGAGGATGAGGACTGAGGGTTGAGGATTGAGGTTTGAAGAATGAGGATTGAGGGTTGAGGATTGAGGATTGAGTTATGAAGATTGAGTATTCATGACTTATGATTGAGGATTGAGGACTGAGGATTGAGGACTGATGATTGAAGATTGAGTATTGATGATTGTGGATTGAGGATTGAGGATTGAGGATTGAGGATTGAGGATTGAAGATTGAGGATTGGGGACTGAGGATTGAGGATTGAGAATTGAGAATCGAAGATTGAGTATTGAGGATTGAAGATTGAGGTTTGAGGATTGAGGATTGAGGCTGGAGGATGAGGGCTGAGGGTTGAGGATTGAGGTTTGAGTATTGAATACAGAGAATTCAGGATATTCTATTGAGTATTGAGAATTGAGGATTGATGGTTGCGTATTGAGCTCTGAGGATTAAGTATTGAGTATTGAGGTTTGAGGTTCGATCATTGAGGGTTGAGGACTGAGGATTGAGGATTGAGGATTGAGGATTGAGCATTGAGGATTGAAGATTGAGGAGTGGGGATTGAGGATTGAAGATTGAGGATTAAGGATTTAGGATTGGGGATTGAGTATCTAGAATTGGAGATTGATTATTCTGGATTGAAGATTGAGGATTGAGGATTGAGGATTGAGAATTGAGAATTGAGGATGAGGACTGAGGGTTGAGGATTGAGAATTGAGGATTGAGGATTGAAGATTGAGGATGAAGGATTGAGGATTGGGGATTGAGGATCTAGGATTGGAGATTGACTATTGAGGATTGAGGATTGAGTTTTGAGGATTGAGGAACGAGTATTGAGGATTGAGGATTGAGGACTGCGGATTACACGATAGAGTATTGAAGATTGAGGATTGATGACTGAGGATTGAGGATTGAGGATTGAGGATTGAGGATTGAAGATTGAAGATTGCTGATTGAGTATTGAGGATTGAAGATTGAGGATTGAGGATTGACGATTGAGTATTGAGGATTGAGGAACGAGTATTGAGGACTGAGGATGATGGCTGAGGGTTGAGGATTGATGTTTGAGGGACGAGGATTGAGGATTGAGGATTGAGGGTTGAAGATTGAGGATTGGGTGTTGAGGATTGAAGAATGAGGATTGAGGGTTGAGGGTTGTGGTGTGAGGATTGCAGATTCGGTAGTGAGGATTGAGGATTGAAGATTGAGGATTGAGGATTGAGGATTGAGAATTGAGAATTGAGGATGAGGACTGAGGGTTGAGGATTGAGGTTTGAAGATTGAGGATTGAGGATTGAGGATTGAGGATTGAGGATTGAGCATTGAGGATTGAGTTATGAAGATTGAGTATTCATGACTGATGATTGAGGATTGAGGATTGAGTATTGAGGATTGAGTATTGAGGATTGAGTTATGAAGATTGAGTATCCATGACTGATGATTGAGGATTGAGGATTGAGGATTGAGGATTGAGAATTGAAGAATGAGAATTGATGATTGAGGATTGAGGATTGAGGATTGAGGATTGAGGATTGAGGATTGAGGATTGAGGATTGAAGATTGAGGATTGGGGATTGAGGATTGAGGATTGAGAATTGAGAATCGAAGATTGAGTATTGAGGATTGAAGATTGAGGTTTGAGGATTGAGGACTGAGGATGGAGGATGAGGGCTGAGGGTTGAGGATTGATGTTTGAGTATTGAATACTGAGAATTCAGGATATTCTATTGAGTATTGAGAATTGAGGATTGATGGTTGCGTATTGAGGACTGAGGATTGAGTATTCAGTATTGAGGTTTGAGGTTCGATGATTGAGGATTGAGGACTGAGGATTGAGGATTGAGGATTGAGGATTGAGGATTGAGGATTGAGGATTGATGATTGAGTATTGAGGATTGAGTTATGAATATTGAGTATTCATGACTGATGATTGAGGATTGAGGATTGAGGATTGACGATTGAGGATTGAAGATTGAGAATTGATGATTGAGGGTTGAGGATTGAGGATTGAGGATTGAGGATTGAGGATTGAGGATTGAAGATTGAGGATTGGGGATTGAGGATTGAGCATTGAGAATTGAGTATCGAAGATTGAGTATTGAGGATTGAAGATAGAGGTTTGAGGATTGAGGATTGAGGATGGAGGATGAGGGCTGAGGGTTGAGGATTGAGTTCTGAGTATTGAATACTGAGAATTCAGGATATTCTATTGAGTATTGAGAATTGAGGATTGATGGTTGCGTATTGAGGATTGAGGATTGAGTATTGAGTATTGAGGGTTGAAGATTGAGGATTGGGGATTGAGGATTGAGGATTGAGAATTGAGAATCGAAGATTGAGTATTGAGGATTGAAGATTGAGATTTGAGGATTGAGGATTGAGGATGGAGGATGAGGGCTGAGGGTCGAGGATTGAGGTTTGAGTATTGAATACTGAGAATTCAGGATATTCTATTGAGTATTGAGAGTTGAGGAATAATGGTTGAGTATTGAGGACTGAGGGTTGAGTATTGAGGATTGAAGAGTGAGGTTTGAGGATTGAGAATTGAGAATTGAGGATGAAGACTGAGCGTTGAGGATTGAGGTTTGAGGAACGAGGATTGAAGATTGAGAATTGAGGACTGGGGCTTGACGGTTGAGTATCTAGGATTGAGGAACGAGGATTGAGGATTGAGAATTGAGGACTGAGGATTGATGACTGAGGATTGAGGATTGAGGATTGAGGATTGAGGATTGAAGATTGAAGATTGAAGATTGAGTATTGAGGATTGAAGATTGAGGATTGAGGATTGAGGATTGAGGATTGAGGATTGAAGATTGAGAATTGATGGTTGAGGATTGAGGATTGAGGATTGAGGATGGAGGATGAAGGCTGAGGGTTGAGGATTGAGGATGGAGGATGAGGGCTGAGGGTTGAGGATTGAGGTTTGAGTATTGAATACTGAGAATTCAGGATATTCTATTGAGTATTGTGAATTGAGGATTGATGGTCGAGTATTGAGGATTGAGGACTGAGTATTGAGGATTGAAGATTGAGGTTTGAGGATTGAGGATTGAGAATTGAGGATGAGGACTGAGGGTTGAGGATTGTGGTTTGAGGAACGAAGATTGAGGATTGAGAATTGAGGATTGAAAATTGAGGATTAAGGATTGAGGATTGGGGATTGAGGATCTAGGATTGGAGATTGACCATTGAGGATTGAGGATTGAGGTTTGAGGATTGAGGAACGAGGATTGAGGATTGAGGATGATGGCTGAGGGATGAGGATTGATGTTTGAGGAACGAGGATTGAGGATTGAGGATTGAGGACTGTGGATTGACGACTGAGTACTGAAGATTGAGGATTGATGACTGAGGATTGAGGATTGAGTATTGGGGATTGAGGACTGAGGATTGAAGATTGATGATTGAGTATTGAGGATTGAAGATTGAGGATTGAGGATTCAGGATTGAGGATGGAGGATGAGGGCTGAGGGTTGAGGATTGAGGTTTGAGTATTGAATACTGAGAATTCAGGATATTCGATTGAGTATTGAGAATTGAGGATTGATGGTTGAGTATTGAGGATTGAGGATTGAGTATTGAAGATTGAAGATTGAGGATTGAGGAACGAGTATTGAGGACTGAGGATGATGGCTGAGGGTTGAGGATTGATGTTTGAGGGACGAGGATTGAGGATTGAGGATTGAGGACTGCGGATTGACGATTGAGTATTGAAGATTGAGGATTGATGACTGAGGATTGAGGATTGAGGATTGAGGATTGAGGATTGAAGATTGAAGATTGAAGATTGAGTATTGAGGATTGAAGATTGAGGATTGAGGATTGACGATTGAGTATTGAGTATTGAAGATTGATGACTGAGGATTGAGGATTGAGGATTGAGGATTGAGGATTGAGGATTGAGGATGATGGCTGAGTGTTGAGGATTGAGGTTTGAGGACTGAGGACTGAGGGTTGAGGATTGAGAATTGAGGATTGAGGATTGAGGGTTGAAGATTGAGGATTGGGTGTTGAGGATTGAAGAATGAGGATTGAGGGTTGAGGGTTGTGGTCTGAGGATTGCAGATTCGGTAGTGAGGATTGAGGATTGAAGATTGAGGATTGAGGATTGAGGATTGAGAATTGAGAATTGAGGATGAGGACTGAGGGTTGAGGATTGAGGTTTGAAGATTGAGGATTGAGGATTGAGGATTGAGGATTGAGGATTGAGCATTGAGGATTGAGTTATGAAGATTGAGTATTCATGACTGATGATTGAGGATTGAGGATTGAGTATTGAGTATTGAGTATTGAGGATTGAGTTCTGAAGATTGTGTATCCATGACTGATGATTGAGGATTGAGGATTGAGGATTGAGGATTGAGAATTGAAGAATGAGAATTGATGATTTGAGGATTGAGGATTGAGGATTGAGGATTGAGGATTGAGGATTGAGGATTGAGGATTGAAGATTGAGGATTGGGGATTGAGGATTGAGAATTGAGAATCGAAGATTGAGTATTGAGGATTGAAGATTGAGGTTTGAGGATTGAGGATTGAGGATGGAGGATGAGGGCTGAGGGTTGAAGATTGAGGTTTGAGTATTGAATACAGAGAATTCAGGATATTCTATTGAGTATTGAGAATTGAGGATTGATGGTTGCGTATTGAGCTCTGAGGATTAAGTATTGAGTATTGAGGTTTGAGGTTCGATCATTGAGGGTTGAGGACTGAGGATTGAGGATTGAGGATTGAGGATTGAGCATTGAGGATTGAAGATTGAGGAGTGGGGATTGAGGATTGAAGATTGAGGATTAAGGATTTAGGATTGGGGATTGAGTATCTAGAATTGGAGATTGATTATTCAGGATTGAAGATTGAGGATTGAGGATTGAGGATTGAGAATTGAGAATTGAGGATGAGGACTGAGGGTTGAGGATTGAGAATTGAGGATTGAGGATTGAAGATTGAGGATGAAGGATTGAGGATTGGGGATTGAGGATCTAGGATTGGAGATTGACTATTGAGGATTGAGGATTGACTTTTGAGGATTGAGGAACGAGTATTGAGGATTGAGGATTGAGGACTGCGGATTACACGATTGAGTATTGAAGATTGAGGATTGATGACTGAGGATTGAGGATTGAGGATTGAGGATTGAGGATTGAAGATTGAAGATTGCTGATTGAGTATTGAGGATTGAAGATTGAGGATTGAGGATTGACGATTGAGTATTGAGGATTGAGGAACGAGTATTGAGGACTGAGGATGATGGCTGAGGGTTGAGGATTGATGTTTGAGGGACGAGGATTGAGGATTGAGGATTGAGGGTTGAAGATTGAGGATTGGGTGTTGAGGATTGAAGAATGAGGATTGAGGGTTGAGGGTTGTGGTCTGAGGATTGCAGATTCGGTAGTGAGGATTGAGGATTGAAGATTGAGGATTGAGGATTGAGGATTGAGAATTGAGAATTGAGGATGAGGACTGAGGGTTGAGGATTGAGGTTTGAAGATTGAGGATTGAGGATTGAGGATTGAGCATTGAGGATTGAGTTATGAAGATTGAGTATTCATGACTGATGATTGAGGATTGAGGATTGAGTATTGAGGATTGAGTATTGAGGATTGAGTTATGAAGATTGAGTATCCATGACTGATGATTGAGGATTGAGGATTGAGGATTGAGGATTGAGAATTGAAGAATGAGAATTGATGATTGAGGATTGAGGATTGAGGATTGAGGATTGAGGATTGAGGATTGAGGATTGAGGATTGAAGATTGAGGATTGGGGATTGAGGATTGAGGATTGAGAATTGAGAATCGAAGATTGAGTATTGAGGATTGAAGATTGAGGTTTGAGGATTGAGGATTGAGGATGGAGGATGAGGGCTGAGGGTTGAGGATTGATGTTTGAGTATTGAATACTGAGAATTCAGGATATTCTATTGAGTATTGAGAATTGAGGATTGATGGTTGCGTATTGAGGACTGAGGATTGAGTATTCAGTATTGAGGTTTGAGGTTCGATGATTGAGGATTGAGGACTGAGGATTGAGGATTGAGGATTGAGAATTGAGGATTGAGGATTGAGGATTGATGATTGAGTATTGAGGATTGAGTTATGAATATTGAGTATTCATGACTGATGATTGAGGATTGAGGATTGAGGATTGACGATTGAGGATTGAAGATTGAGAATTGATGATTGAGGGTTGAGGATTGAGGATTGAGGATTGAGGATTGAGGATTGAGGATTGAGGATTGAAGATTGAGGATTGGGGATTGAGGATTGAGCATTGAGAATTGAGAATCGAAGATTGAGTATTGAGGATTGAAGATAGAGGTTTGAGGATTGAGGATTGAGGATGGAGGATGAGGGCTGAGGGTTGAGGATTGAGTTCTGAGTATTGAATACTGAGAATTCAGGATATTCTATTGAGTATTGAGAATTGAGGATTGATGGTTGCGTATTGAGGATTGAGGATTGAGTATTGAGTATTCAGGGTTGAAGATTGAGGATTGGGGATTGAGGATTGAGGATTGAGAATTGAGAATCGAAGATTGAGTATTGAGGATTGAAGATTGAGTATTGAGGATTGAAGGTTGATGATTGAGGATTGAGGATTGTGGATTGTGGATTGAGGGTTGAGGATTGAAGATTGAGTATTGAGGATTGAAGATTGAGTATTCAGGATTGAAGATTGAGGATTGAGGTTTGAGACTTGAGGATTGCGGATTGAGGATTGAAGATTGAGGATTGGGGATTGAGGATTGAGGATTGAGGATTGAGTATTGAGGATTGAGAATTGAGGATTGAGGATTGAAGATTGAGGATTAAGGATTGAGGATTGGGGATTCAGGATCCAGGATTGGAGATTGACTATAGAGGATTGAGGATTGAGTATTGAGGATTAAGGAACGAGGATTGAGGATTGAGGATGATGGCTGAGGGTTGAGGATTGATGTTTGGGGAACGAGGATTGAGGATTGAGGATTGAGGACTGAGGATTGAAGATTGAGGATTGAGGATTGAGAATTGAGGATAGAGGTTTGAAAATTGAGGATTAAGGATTGAGGATTGGCGATTGAGTATCTAGGATTGGAGATTGACCATTGAGGATTGAGGATTTAGGTTTGAGGATTGAGGAACGAGGATTCAGGATTGAGGATGATGGCTGAGGGATGAGGATTGATGTTTGAGGAACGAGGATTGAGGATTGAGGATTGAGGACTGCGGATTGACGATTGAGTACTGAAGATTGAGGATTGATGACTGAGGATTGAGGAATGAGTATTGAGGATTGAGGATTGAGGATTGAAGATTGATGATTGAGTATTGAGGATTGAAGATTGAGGATTGAGGATTCAGGATTGAGGATGGAGGATGAGGGCTGAGGGTTGAGGATTGAGGTTTGAGTATTGAATACTGAGAATTCAGGATATTCGATTGAGTATTGAGAATTGAGGATTGATGGTTGAGTATTGAGGATTGAGGATTGAGTATTGAAGATTGAAGATTGAGGTTTGAGGATTGAGGATTGAGAATTGAGGATGAGGACTGAGGGTTGAGGATTGAGGTTAGAGGAACGAGGATTGAGGATTGAGAATTGAGGACTGGGGATTGACGATTGAGTATCGAGGATTGTGGAACGAGGATTGAGGATTGAGAATTGAGGACTGAGGATTGACGATTGAGTATTGAGGATTGAGGATTGATGACTGAGGATTGAGGATTGAGTATTGAAGATTGGGTATTGAGGATTGAAGAATGAGGATTGACGATTCAGGATTGAGGATTGAGGATTGAAGATTGAGTATTGAGGATTGAAGGTTGATGATTGAGGATTGAGGATTGTGGATTGTGGATTGAGGGTTGAGGATTGAAGATTGAGTATTGAGGATTGAAGATTGAGTATTCAGGATTGAAGATTGAGGATTGAGGATTGAGGCTTGAGGATTGAGGATTGAGGATTGAAGGTTGAGGATTGGGGATTGAGGATTGAGGATTGAGGATTGAGTATTGAGGATTGAGAATTGAGGATTGAGGATTGAATATTGAGGATTAAGGATTGAGGATTGGGGATTGAGGATCTAGGATTGGAGATTGACTATTGAGGATTGAGGATTGAGTATTGAGGATTGAGGAACGAGTATTGAGGATTGAGGATGATGGCTGAGGGTTGAGGATTGATGTTTGAGGAACGAGGATTGAGGATTGAGGATTGAGGACTGCGGATTGACGATTGAATATTGAAGATTGTGGATTGATGACTGAGGATTGAGGATTGAGGATTGAGGATTGAGGATTGAAGATTGAGGATTGAAGATTGAGTATTGAGGATTGAAGATTGAGGATTGACGATTGACGATTGAGTATTGGGTATTGAAGGTTGATGACTGAGGATTGAGGATTGAGGATTGAGGATTGAGGATTGAGGATTGAGGATGATGGCTGAGAGTTGAGGATTGAGGTTTGATGACTGAGGACAGAGGATTGAGGATTGAGAATTGAGGATTGAGGATTGAGGGTTGAAGATTGAGGATTGGGTATTGAGGATTGGAGAATGAGGATTGAGGGTTGAAGGTTGAGGACTGAGGATTGCAGATTGGGTATTGAGGATTGAGGATTGAAGATTGAGGATTAAGGATTGAGGGTTGAGGATTGAAGATTGAGAATTAAGGATTGAGGATTGAAGATTGAGGATTAAGGATTGAGGGTTGAGGATTGAAGATTGAGGATTAAGGATTGAGGTTTGGGGATTGAGGATTGATGATTGAAGGTTGAGTATTGAGGATTGAAGATTGACGATTGAGGTTTGAGTATTGAATACTGAGAATTCAGGATATTCTATTGAGTATTGAGAATTGAGGATTGATGGTTGCGTATTGAGGATTGAGGATTGAGTATTGAGTATTGAGAATTGAGGATTGATGGTTGCGTATTGAGGATTGAGGATTGAGTATTGAGTATTGAGGGTTGAAGGTTGAGGGTTGGGGATTGAGGATTGAAGATTGAGGATTAAGTATTGAGGATTGGGGATTGAGGATCTAGGATTGGAGATTGACTATTGAGGATTGAGGATTGTGTATTGAGGATTGAGGAACGAGGATTGAGGATGGAGGATGAGGGCTGAGGGTTGAGGATTGAGGTTTGAGTATTGAATACTGAGAATTCAGGATATTCTATTGAGTATTGAGAATTGAGGATTGATGGTTGCGTATTGAGCTCTGAGGATTGAGTATTGAGTATTGAGGTTTGAGGTTCGATGATTGAGGATTGAGGACTGAGGATTGAGGATTCAGGATTGAGGACTGAGCATTGAGGATTGAAGATTGAGGAGTGGGGATTGAGGATTGAAGATTGAGGATTAAGGATTTAGGATTGGGGATTGAGTATCTAGGATTGGAGATTGATTATTCAGGATTGAAGATTGAGTATTGAGGATTGAGGATTGAGAATTGAGAATTGAGGATGAGGACTGAGGGTTGAGGATTGAGGTTTGAAGAATGAGGATTGAGGGTTGAGGATTGAGGATTGAGGATTGAGGATTGAGGACTGAGTTATGAAGATTGAGTATTCATGACTCATGATTGAGGATTGAGGATTGAGTATTGAGGATTGAGGATTGAGGATTGAAGATTGAGTATTGATGATTGAGGATTGAGGATTGAGGATTGAGGATTGACGATTGAGGATTGAAGATTGAGGATTGGGGATTGAGGATTGAGGATTGAGGATTGAGAATCGAAGATTGAGTATTGAGGATTGAAGATTGAGGTTTGAGGATTGAGGATTGAGCATGGAGGATGAGGGCTGAGTGTTGAGGATTGAGGTTTGAGTATTGAATACTGAGAATTCAGGATATTCTATTGAGTATTGAGAGTTGAGGATTGATGGTTGGGTATTGAGGATTGAGGGTTGAGTATTGAGGATTGAAGAGTGAGGTTTGAGGATTGAGGATTGAGAATTGAGGATGAGGACTGAGCGTTGAGGATTGAGGTTTGAGGAACGAGGATTGAGGATTGAGAATTGAGGACTGGGGATTGACGATTGAGTATCTAGTATTGAGGAACGAGGATTGAGGATTGAGAATTGAGGACTGAGGATTGACGATTGAGTATTGAGGATTGAGGATTGATGACTGAGGATTGAGGATTGAGTATTGAGGATTGGGTATTGAGGATTGAAGAATGAGAATTGACTATTCAGGATTGATGATTGAGGATAGAAGATTGAGTATTGAGGATTGAAGGTTGATGATTGAGGATTGAGGATTGTGGATTGTGGATTGAGGGTTGAGGATTGAAGATTGAGTATTGAGGATTGAAGATTGAGTATTCAGGATTGAAGATTGAGGATTGAGTATTGAGACTTGAGGATTGATGATTGAGGATTGAAGATTGAGGATTGGGGATTGAGGATTGAGGGTTGAGGATTGAGTATTGAGGATTGAGAATTGAAGATTGAAGATTGAAGATTGAGGATTAAGGATTGAGGATTGGGGATTGAGGATCTAGGATTGGAGACTGACTATTGAGGATTGAGGATTGAGGAATAAGGATTGAGGAACGAGGATTGAGGATTGTGGATGACGGCTGAGGGTTGAGGATTGATGTATGAGGAACGAGGATTGAGGATTGATGATTGAGGACTGCGGATTGACGATTGAGTATTGAAGATTGAGGATTGATGACTGAGGATTGAGGATTGAGGATTGAGGATTGAGGATTGAGGATTGAAGATAGAAGATTGAGTATTGAGGATTGAAGATTGAGGATTGAGGTTTGAGGATTGAGGATTGAGGATGGAGGATGAGGGCTGAGGGTTGAGGATTGAGGTTTGAGTATTGAATACTGAGAATTCAGGATATTCTATTGAGTATTGAGAATTGAGGATTGATGGTTGAGTATTGAGGATTGAGGGTTGAGTATTGAGGATTGAAGATTGAGGTTTGAGGATTGAGGATTGAGAATTAAGGATGGAGGATAGAGGATTGAGGATTGAGGATTCGGTATTGAGGATTGAAGAATGAGGATTGACGATTGAGGATTGGGAATTGGGGATTGAAGATTGAGTATTGAGGATTGAATGTTGATGATTGAGTATTGAGGATTGAAGATTGAGTATTCAGGATTGAAGATTGAGGATTGAGGATTGAGGCTTGATGGTTGAGGATTGAGGATTGAGGATTGAGTATTGAGGATTGAAGATTGAGGTTTGAGGATTGAGGATTGAGAATTGAGGATGAGGACTGAGGTTTGAGGATTGAGGTTTGATGACTGAGGACTGAGGATTGAGGATTGAGAATTGAGGATTGAGGCTTGAGGGTTGAAGATTGAGGCTGGGTATTGAGGATTGAAGAATGAGGATTGAGGGTTGAGGGTTGAGGACTGAGGATTGCAGATTGGGTATTGAGGATTGAGGATTGAAGATTGAGGATTAAGGATTGAGGACTGGGGATTGAGGATTGAGGATTGAAGGTTGAGTATTGAGGATTGAAGACTGACGATTGAGGATTGAGGATTGAGAATTGAGAATTGAGGATTGAGGGTTGAGGATCGAGGTCGAGGACTGACGGCTGAGGATTGAGGTTTGAGGTTTGATGATTGAGGATTGAGGACTGAGGATTGAGGATTGTCGATTGAGGATTGAGCATTGAGGATTGAAGATTGAGGACTGGGGATTGAGGGTTGAAGATTGAGGATTAAGGATTGAGGATTGGGGATTGAGTATCTAGGATTGGAGATTGATTATTCAGGATTGAGGATTGAGGATTGAGGATTGAGTACTGAGAATTGGGAATTGAGGATGAGGACTGAGGGTTGAGGATTGAGGTTTGAAGACTGAGGATTGAGGATTGAGGATTGAGGATTTAGGATTGAGTATTGAGGATTGAGGATTGAGGATTGAGGTATGAAGATTGAGTATTCATGACTGATGTTTGAGGATTGTGGATTGAGGATTGAGGATTGAGGATTGAAGATTGAGAATTGATGATTGAGGATTGAGGATTGAGGATTGAGGATTGAGGATTGAGGATTGAGGATTGAGGACAGAAGATTGAGGATTGGGGATTGAGGATTGAGGATTGAGAATTGGGAATCGAAGATTGAGTATTGAGGATTGAAAATTGAGATTTTAGGATTGAGGATTGAGGATGGAGGATGAGGGCTGAGGGTTGAGGATTGAGGTTTGAGTATTGAATACTGAGAATTCAGGATATTCTGTTGAGTATTGAGAATTGAGGATTGATGGTTGCGTATTGAGGACTGAGGATTGAGTATTCAGTATTGAGGCTTGAGGTTCGATGGTTGAGGATTGAGGATTGAGGATTGAGGATTGAGGATTGAGGATTGAGGATTGAGCATTGAGGATTGAAGATTGAGGACTGGGGATTGAGGATTGAAGATTGAGGATTAAGGATTGAGGATTGGGGATTGAGTATCTAGGATTGGAGATTGATTATTCAGGACTGAAGATTGAGCATTGAGGATTGAGGATTGAGAATTGAGAATTGAGGATGAGGACTGAGGGTTGAGGATTGAGGTTTGAAGAATGAGGATTGAGGATTGAGGATTGAGGATTGAGGATTGAGGATTGAGTATTGAGGATTGAGTTATGAAGATTGAGTATTCATGACTGATGATTGAGGATTGAGGATTGAGGATTGACGATTGAGGATTGAAGATTGAGAATTGATGATTGAGGATTGAGGATTGAGGATTGAGGATAGAGGATTGAGGATAGAGGATTGAAGATTGAGGATTGGGGATTGAGGATTGAGCATTGAGGATTGAGAATCGAAGATTGAGTATTGAGGATTGAAGATAGAGGTTTGAGGATTGAGGATTGAGGATGGAGGATGAGGGCTGAGGGTTGAGGATTGAGGTTTGAGTATTGAATACTGAGAATTCAGGATATTCTATTGAGTATTGAGAATTGAGGATTGATGGTTGCGTATTGAGGATTGAGGATTGAGTATTGAGTATTGAGAGTTGAAGATTGACGAATGGGGATTGAGGGTTGAGGATTGAGGATGAGGACTGAGGGTTGAGGTTTGAGGTTAGAGGAACGAGGATTGAGGATTGAGAATTGAGGACTGGGGATTGACGATTGAGTATCGAGGATTGAGGAACGAGGATTGAGGATTGAGAATTGAGGACTGAGGATTGACGATTGAGTATTGAGGATTGAGGATTGATGACTGAGGATTGAGGATTGAGTATTGAAGATTGGGTATTGAGGATTGAAGAATGAGGATTGACGATTCAGGATTGAGGATTGAGGATTGAAGATTGAGTATTGAGGATTGAAGGTTGATGATTGAGGATTGAGGATTGTGGATTGTGGATTGAGGGTTGAGGATTGAAGATTGAGTATTGAGGATTGAAGATTGAGTATTCAGGATTGAAGATTGAGGATTGAGGATTGAGGCTTGAGGATTGAGGATTGAGGATTGAAGGTTGAGGATTGGGGATTGAGGATTGAGGATTGAGGATTGAGTATTGAGGATTGAGAATTGAGGATTGAGGATTGAATATTGAGGATTAAGGATTGAGGATTGGGGATTGAGGATCTAGGATTGGAGATTGACTATTGAGGATTGAGGATTGAGTATTGAGGATTGAGGAACGAGTATTGAGGATTGAGGATGATGGCTGAGGGTTGAGGATTGATGTTTGAGGAACGAGGATTGAGGATTGAGGATTGAGGACTGCGGATTGACGATTGAATATTGAAGATTGTGGATTGATGACTGAGGATTGAGGATTGAGGATTGAGGATTGAGGATTGAAGATTGAGGATTGAAGATTGAGTATTGAGGATTGAAGATTGAGGATTGACGATTGACGATTGAGTATTGGGTATTGAAGGTTGATGACTGAGGATTGAGGATTGAGGATTGAGGATTGAGGATTGAGGATTGAGGATGATGGCTGAGAGTTGAGGATTGAGGTTTGATGACTGAGGACAGAGGATTGAGGATTGAGAATTGAGGATTGAGGATTGAGGGTTGAAGATTGAGGATTGGGTATTGAGGATTGGAGAATGAGGATTGAGGGTTGAAGGTTGAGGACTGAGGATTGCAGATTGGGTATTGAGGATTGAGGATTGAAGATTGAGGATTAAGGATTGAGGGTTGAGGATTGAAGATTGAGGATTAAGGATTGAGGTTTGGGGATTGAGGATTGATGATTGAAGGTTGAGTATTGAGGATTGAAGATTGACGATTGAGGTTTGAGTATTGAATACTGAGAATTCAGGATATTCTATTGAGTATTGAGAATTGAGGATTGATGGTTGCGTATTGAGGATTGAGGATTGAGTATTGAGTATTGAGGGTTGAAGGTTGAGGGTTGGGGATTGAGGATTGAGGATTGAGAATTGAGAATCGAAGATTGAGTATTGAGGATTGAGAATTGAGGATTGAGGATTGAAGATTGAGGATTAAGTATTGAGGATTGGGGATTGAGGATCTAGGATTGGAGATTGACTATTGAGGATTGAGGATTGTGTATTGAGGATTGAGGAACGAGGATTGAGGATGGAGGATGAGGGCTGAGGGTTGAGGATTGTGGTTTGAGTATTGAATACCGAGAATTCAGGATATTCTATTGAGTATTGAGAATTGAGGATTGATGGTTGCGTATTGAGCTCTGAGGATTGAGTATTGAGTATTGAGGTTTGAGGTTCGATGATTGAGGATTGAGGACTGAGGATTGAGGATTGAGGATTGAGGACTGAGCATTGAGGATTGAAGATTGAGGAGTGGGGATTGAGGATTGAAGATTGAGGATTAAGGATTTAGGATTGGGGATTGAGTATCTAGGATTGGAGATTGATTATTCAGGATTGAAGATTGAGTATTGAGGATTGAGGATTGAGAATTGAGAATTGAGGATGAGGACTGAGGGTTGAGGATTGAGGTTTGAAGAATGAGGATTGAGGGTTGAGGATTGAGGATTGAGGATTGAGGATTGAGGATTGAGTTATGAAGATTGAGTATTCATGACTCATGATTGAGGATTGAGGATTGAGTATTGAGGATTGAGGATTGAGGATTGAAGATTGGGTATTGATGATTGAGGATTGAGGATTGAGGATTGACGATTGACGATTGAGGATTGAAGATTGAGGATTGGGGATTGAGGATTGAGGATTGAGGATTGAGAATCGAAGATTGAGTATTGAGGATTGAAGATTGAGGTTTGAGGATTGAGGATTGAGCATGGAGGATGAGGGCTGAGTGTTGAGGATTGAGGTTTGAGTATTGAATACTGAGAATTCAGGATATTCTATTGAGTATTGAGAGTTGAGGATTGATGGTTGGGTATTGAGGATTGAGGGTTGAGTATTGAGGATTGAAGAGTGAGGTTTGAGGATTGAGGATTGAGAATTGAGGATGAGGACTGAGGGTTGAGGATTGAGGTTAGAGGAACGAGGATTGAGGATTGAGAATTGAGGACTGGGGATTGACGGTTGAGTATCGAGGATTGAGGAACGAGGATTGAGGATTGAGAATTGAGGACTGAGGATTGACGATTGAGTATTGAGGATTGAGGATTGATGACTGAGGATTGAGGATTGAGTATTGAAGATTGGGTATTGAGGATTGAAGAATGAGGATTGATGATTCAGGATTGAGGATTGACGATTGAAGATTGAGTATTGAGGATTGAAGGTTGATGATTGAGGATTGAGGATTGTGGATTGTGGATTGAGGGTTGAGGATTGAAGATTGAGTATTGAGGATTGAAGATTGAGTATTCAGGATTGAAGATTGAGGATTGAGGATTGAGGTTTGAGGATTGAGGATTGAGGATTGAAGGTTGAGGATTGGGGATTGAGGATTGAGGATTGAGGATTGAGTATTGAGGATTGAGAATTGAGGATTGAGGATTGAAGATTGAGGATTAAGGATTGAGGATTGGGGATTGAGTATCTAGGATTGGAGATTGACTATTGAGGATTGAGGATTGTGTATTGAGGATTGAGGAACGAGTATTGAGGATTGAGGATGATAGCTGAGGGTTGAGGATTGATGTTTGAGGAACGAGGATTGAGGATTGAGGATTGAGGACTGCGGATTGACGATTGAGTATTGAAGATTGAGGATTGATGACTGAGGATTGAGGATTGAGGATTGAGGATTGAGGATTGAAGATTGAAGATTGAATATTGAGTATTGAGGATTGAAGATTGAGGATTGAGGATTGAGGATTGAGGATGGAGGATGAGGGCTGAGGGTTTATGATTGAGGTTTGAGTATTGAATACTGAGAATTCAGGATATTCTATTGAGTATTGAGAATTGAGGATTGATGGTTGAGTATTGAGGATTGAGGATTGAGTATTGAGGATTGAGGATTGAGGTTTGAGGATTGAGGATTGAGAATTGAGGATGAGGACTGAGGGTTGAGGATTGAGGTTTGAGGAACGAGGATTGAGGATTGAGAATTGAGGACTGAGGATTGACGATTGAGTATTGACGATTGAGTATAGAGTATTGAAGATCGATGACAGAGGATTGAGGATTGAGGATTGAGGATTGAGGATTGAGGATGATGGCTGAGTGTTGAGGATTGAGGTTTGAGGGCTGAGGACTGAGGATTGAGGATTGAGAATTGAGGATTGAGGATTGAGAGTTGAAGATTGAAGATTGGGTACTGAGGATTGAAGAATGAGGATTGAGGGTTGAGGGTTGAGGACTGAGGATTGCAGATTGGGTAGTGAGGATTGAGGATTGAAGATTGAGGATTGAGGAGTGAGGATTGAGAATTGAGAATTGAGGATGAGGACTGAGGGTTTAGGATTGAGGTTTGAGGAACGAGGATTGAGGATTGAGAATTGAGGACTGAGGATTGACGATTGAGTATTGACGATTGAGTATTGAGTATTGAGGATTGATGACTGAGGATTGAGGATTGAGGATTGAGTATTGAGGATTGAAGATTGAGTATTGAGGATTGAAGATTGAGTATTCAGGATTGAAGATTGAGGATTGAGGATTGAGAATTGAGGATGAGGACTGAGGGTTGAGGGTTGAGGTTTGAGGACTGAGGACTGAGGATTGAGGATTGAGAATTGAGTATTGAGGATTGAAGATTGACGATTGAGTATTGAGTATTGAGGATTGAGGACTGGGTATTGAGGTTTGAAGATTGAGGATTAAGGATTGAGGATTGGGGATTGAGGATCTAGGATTGGAGATTGATTATTCAGGATTGAAGATTGAGGATTGAGGATTGAGGATTGAGAATTGAGAATTGAGGATGAGGACTGTGGGTTGAGGATTGAGGTTTGAAGAATGAGGATTGAGGATGGAGGATTGAGGATTGAGGATTGAGGATTGAAGATTGAGTTATGAAGATTGAGTATTCATGACTGATGATTGAGGATTGAGGATTGAGGATTGAGGACTGAGGATTGAGGATTGAAGATTGAGTATTGATGATTGAGGATTGAGGATTGAGGATTGAGGATTGAGGATGAGGATTGAAGATTGAGGATTGGGGATTGAGGATTGAGGATTGAGAATTGAGAATCGAAGATTGAGTATTGAGGATTGAAGAGTGAGGTTTGAGGATTGAGGATTGAGAATTGAGGATGAGGACTGAGCGTTGAGGATTGAGGTTTGAGGAACGAGGATTGAGGATTGAGAATTGAGGACTGGGGATTGACGATTGAGTATCTAGTATTGAGGAACGAGGATTGAGGATTGAGAATTGAGGACTGAGGATTGACGATTGAGTATTGAGGATTGAGGATTGATGACTGAGGATTGAGGATTGAGTATTGAGGATTGGGTATTGAGGATTGAAGAATGAGGATTGACTATTCAGGATTGATGATTGAGGATAGAAGATTGAGTATTGAGGATTGAAGGTTGATGATTGAGGATTGAGGATTGTGGATTGTGGATTGAGGGTTGAGGATTGAAGATTGAGTATTGAGGATTGAAGATTGAGTATTCAGGATTGAAGATTGAGGATTGAGTATTGAGACTTGAGGATTGATGATTGAGGATTGAAGATTGAGGATTGGGGATTGAGGATTGAGGGTTGAGGATTGAGTATTGAGGATTGAGAATTGAAGATTGAGGATTGAAGATTGAGGATTAAGGATTGAGGATTGGGGATTGAGGATCTAGGATTGGAGACTGACTATTGAGGATTGAGGATTGAGGAATAAGGATTGAGGAACGAGGATTGAGGATTGTGGATGACGGCTGAGGGTTGAGGATTGATGTATGAGGAACGAGGATTGAGGATTGATGATTGAGGACTGCGGATTGACGATTGAGTATTGAAGATTGAGGATTGATGACTGAGGATTGAGGATTGAGGATTGAGGATTGAGGATTGAGGATTGAAGATAGAAGATTGAGTATTGAGGATTGAAGATTGAGGATTGAGGTTTGAGGATTGAGGATTGAGGATGGAGGATGAGGGCTGAGGGTTGAGGATTGAGGTTTGAGTATTGAATACTGAGAATTCAGGATATTCTATTGAGTATTGAGAATTGAGGATTGATGGTTGAGTATTGAGGATTGAGGGTTGAGTATTGAGGATTGAAGATTGAGGTTTGAGGATTGAGGATTGAGAATTAAGGATGGAGGATAGAGGATTAAGGATTGAGGATTCGGTATTGAGGATTGAAGAATGAGGATTGACGATTGAGGATTGGGAATTGGGGATTGAAGATTGACTATTGAGGATTGAATGTTGATGATTGAGTATTGAGGATTGAAGATTGAGTATTCAGGATTGAAGATTGAGGATTGAGGATTGAGGCTTGAGGATTGAGGATTGAGGATTGAGGATTGAGTATTGAGGATTGAGAATTGAGGATTGAGGATTGAAGATTGAGTATTAAGGATTGAGGTTTGGGGATTGAGGATCTAGGATTGGAGTTTGACTATTGAGGATTGAGGATTGAGTATTGATGTTTGAGGAACGAGGATTGAGGATTGAGGATTGAGGACTGCGGATTGACGATTGAGTACTGAAGATTGAGGATTGATGACTGAGGATTGAGGAATGAGTATTGAGGATTGAGGATTGAGGATTGAAGATTGATGATTGAGTATTGAGGATTGAAGATTGAGGATTGAGGATTCAGGATTGAGGATGGAGGATGAGGGCTGAGGGTTGAGGATTGAGGTTTGAGTATTGAATACTGAGAATTCAGGATATTCGATTGAGTATTGAGAATTGAGGATTGATGGTTGAGTATTGAGGATTGAGGATTGAGTATTGAAGATTGAAGATTGAGGTTTGAGGATTGAGGATTGAGAATTGAGGATGAGGACTGAGGGTTGAGGATTGAGGTTAGAGGAACGAGGATTGAGGATTGAGAATTGAGGACTGGGGATTGACGATTGAGTATCGAGGATTGTGGAACGAGGATTGAGGATTGAGAATTGAGGACTGAGGATTGACGATTGAGTATTGAGGATTGAGGATTGATGACTGAGGATTGAGGATTGAGTATTGAAGATTGGGTATTGAGGATTGAAGAATGAGGATTGACGATTCAGGATTGAGGATTGAGGATTGAAGATTGAGTATTGAGGATTGAAGGTTGATGATTGAGGATTGAGGATTGTGGATTGTGGATTGAGGGTTGAGGATTGAAGATTGAGTATTGAGGATTGAAGATTGAGTATTCAGGATTGAAGATTGAGGATTGAGGATTGAGGCTTGAGGATTGAGGATTGAGGATTGAAGGTTGAGGATTGGGGATTGAGGATTGAGGATTGAGGATTGAGTATTGAGGATTGAGAATTGAGGATTGAGGATTGAATATTGAGGATTAAGGATTGAGGATTGGGGATTGAGGATCTAGGATTGGAGATTGACTATTGAGGATTGAGGATTGAGTATTGAGGATTGAGGAACGAGTATTGAGGATTGAGGATGATGGCTGAGGGTTGAGGATTGATGTTTGAGGAACGAGGATTGAGGATTGAGGATTGAGGACTGCGGATTGACGATTGAATATTGAAGATTGTGGATTGATGACTGAGGATTGAGGATTGAGGATTGAGGATTGAGGATTGAAGATTGAGGATTGAAGATTGAGTATTGAGGATTGAAGATTGAGGATTGACGATTGACGATTGAGTATTGGGTATTGAAGGTTGATGACTGAGGATTGAGGATTGAGGATTGAGGATTGAGGATTGAGGATTGAGGATGATGGCTGAGAGTTGAGGATTGAGGTTTGATGACTGAGGACAGAGGATTGAGGATTGAGAATTGAGGATTGAGGATTGAGGGTTGAAGATTGAGGATTGGGTATTGAGGATTGGAGAATGAGGATTGAGGGTTGAAGGTTGAGGACTGAGGATTGCAGATTGGGTATTGAGGATTGAGGATTGAAGATTGAGGATTAAGGATTGAGGGTTGAGGATTGAAGATTGAGAATTAAGGATTGAGGATTGAAGATTGAGGATTAAGGATTGAGGGTTGAGGATTGAAGATTGAGGATTAAGGATTGAGGTTTGGGGATTGAGGATTGATGATTGAAGGTTGAGTATTGAGGATTGAAGATTGACGATTGAGGTTTGAGTATTGAATACTGAGAATTCAGGATATTCTATTGAGTATTGAGAATTGAGGATTGATGGTTGCGTATTGAGGATTGAGGATTGAGTATTGAGTATTGAGAATTGAGGATTGATGGTTGCGTATTGAGGATTGAGGATTGAGTATTGAGTATTGAGGGTTGAAGGTTGAGGGTTGGGGATTGAGGATTGAAGATTGAGGATTAAGTATTGAGGATTGGGGATTGAGGATCTAGGATTGGAGATTGACTATTGAGGATTGAGGATTGTGTATTGAGGATTGAGGAACGAGGATTGAGGATGGAGGATGAGGGCTGAGGGTTGAGGATTGAGGTTTGAGTATTGAATACTGAGAATTCAGGATATTCTATTGAGTATTGAGAATTGAGGATTGATGGTTGCGTATTGAGCTCTGAGGATTGAGTATTGAGTATTGAGGTTTGAGGTTCGATGATTGAGGATTGAGGACTGAGGATTGAGGATTCAGGATTGAGGACTGAGCATTGAGGATTGAAGATTGAGGAGTGGGGATTGAGGATTGAAGATTGAGGATTAAGGATTTAGGATTGGGGATTGAGTATCTAGGATTGGAGATTGATTATTCAGGATTGAAGATTGAGTATTGAGGATTGAGGATTGAGAATTGAGAATTGAGGATGAGGACTGAGGGTTGAGGATTGAGGTTTGAAGAATGAGGATTGAGGGTTGAGGATTGAGGATTGAGGATTGAGGATTGAGGACTGAGTTATGAAGATTGAGTATTCATGACTCATGATTGAGGATTGAGGATTGAGTATTGAGGATTGAGGATTGAGGATTGAAGATTGAGTATTGATGATTGAGGATTGAGGATTGAGGATTGAGGATTGACGATTGAGGATTGAAGATTGAGGATTGGGGATTGAGGATTGAGGATTGAGGATTGAGAATCGAAGATTGAGTATTGAGGATTGAAGATTGAGGTTTGAGGATTGAGGATTGAGCATGGAGGATGAGGGCTGAGTGTTGAGGATTGAGGTTTGAGTATTGAATACTGAGAATTCAGGATATTCTATTGAGTATTGAGAGTTGAGGATTGATGGTTGGGTATTGAGGATTGAGGGTTGAGTATTGAGGATTGAAGAGTGAGGTTTGAGGATTGAGGATTGAGAATTGAGGATGAGGACTGAGCGTTGAGGATTGAGGTTTGAGGAACGAGGATTGAGGATTGAGAATTGAGGACTGGGGATTGACGATTGAGTATCTAGTATTGAGGAACGAGGATTGAGGATTGAGAATTGAGGACTGAGGATTGACGATTGAGTATTGAGGATTGAGGATTGATGACTGAGGATTGAGGATTGAGTATTGAGGATTGGGTATTGAGGATTGAAGAATGAGAATTGACTATTCAGGATTGATGATTGAGGATAGAAGATTGAGTATTGAGGATTGAAGGTTGATGATTGAGGATTGAGGATTGTGGATTGTGGATTGAGGGTTGAGGATTGAAGATTGAGTATTGAGGATTGAAGATTGAGTATTCAGGATTGAAGATTGAGGATTGAGTATTGAGACTTGAGGATTGATGATTGAGGATTGAAGATTGAGGATTGGGGATTGAGGATTGAGGGTTGAGGATTGAGTATTGAGGATTGAGAATTGAAGATTGAAGATTGAAGATTGAGGATTAAGGATTGAGGATTGGGGATTGAGGATCTAGGATTGGAGACTGACTATTGAGGATTGAGGATTGAGGAATAAGGATTGAGGAACGAGGATTGAGGATTGTGGATGACGGCTGAGGGTTGAGGATTGATGTATGAGGAACGAGGATTGAGGATTGATGATTGAGGACTGCGGATTGACGATTGAGTATTGAAGATTGAGGATTGATGACTGAGGATTGAGGATTGAGGATTGAGGATTGAGGATTGAGGATTGAAGATAGAAGATTGAGTATTGAGGATTGAAGATTGAGGATTGAGGTTTGAGGATTGAGGATTGAGGATGGAGGATGAGGGCTGAGGGTTGAGGATTGAGGTTTGAGTATTGAATACTGAGAATTCAGGATATTCTATTGAGTATTGAGAATTGAGGATTGATGGTTGAGTATTGAGGATTGAGGGTTGAGTATTGAGGATTGAAGATTGAGGTTTGAGGATTGAGGATTGAGAATTAAGGATGGAGGATAGAGGATTGAGGATTGAGGATTCGGTATTGAGGATTGAAGAATGAGGATTGACGATTGAGGATTGGGAATTGGGGATTGAAGATTGAGTATTGAGGATTGAATGTTGATGATTGAGTATTGAGGATTGAAGATTGAGTATTCAGGATTGAAGATTGAGGATTGAGGATTGAGGCTTGATGGTTGAGGATTGAGGATTGAGGATTGAGTATTGAGGATTGAAGATTGAGGTTTGAGGATTGAGGATTGAGAATTGAGGATGAGGACTGAGGTTTGAGGATTGAGGTTTGATGACTGAGGACTGAGGATTGAGGATTGAGAATTGAGGATTGAGGCTTGAGGGTTGAAGATTGAGGCTGGGTATTGAGGATTGAAGAATGAGGATTGAGGGTTGAGGGTTGAGGACTGAGGATTGCAGATTGGGTATTGAGGATTGAGGATTGAAGATTGAGGATTAAGGATTGAGGACTGGGGATTGAGGATTGAGGATTGAAGGTTGAGTATTGAGGATTGAAGACTGACGATTGAGGATTGAGGATTGAGAATTGAGAATTGAGGATTGAGGGTTGAGGATCGAGGTCGAGGACTGACGGCTGAGGATTGAGGTTTGAGGTTTGATGATTGAGGATTGAGGACTGAGGATTGAGGATTGTCGATTGAGGATTGAGCATTGAGGATTGAAGATTGAGGACTGGGGATTGAGGGTTGAAGATTGAGGATTAAGGATTGAGGTTTGGGGATTGAGTATCTAGGATTGGAGATCGATTATTCAGGATTGAGGATTGAGGATTGAGGATTGAGTACTGAGAATTGGGAATTGAGGATGAGGACTGAGGGTTGAGGATTGAGGTTTGAAGACTGAGGATTGAGGATTGAGGATTGAGGATTTAGGATTGAGTATTGAGGATTGAGGATTGAGGATTGAGGTATGAAGATTGAGTATTCATGACTGATGTTTGAGGATTGTGGATTGAGGATTGAGGATTGAGGATTGAAGATTGAGAATTGATGATTGAGGATTGAGGATTGAGGATTGAGGATTGAGGATTGAGGATTGAGGATTGAGGACAGAAGATTGAGGATTGGGGATTGAGGATTGAGGATTGAGAATTGGGAATCGAAGATTGAGTATTGAGGATTGAAAATTGAGGTTTTAGGATTGAGGATTGAGGATGGAGGATGAGGGCTGAGGGTTGAGGATTGAGGTTTGAGTATTGAATACTGAGAATTCAGGATATTCTGTTGAGTATTGAGAATTGAGGATTGATGGTTGCGTATTGAGGACTGAGGATTGAGTATTCAGTATTGAGGCTTGAGGTTCGATGGTTGAGGATTGAGGATTGAGGATTGAGGATTGAGGATTGAGGATTGAGGATTGAGCATTGAGGATTGAAGATTGAGGACTGGGGATTGAGGATTGAAGATTGAGGATTAAGGATTGAGGATTGGGGATTGAGTATCTAGGATTGGAGATTGATTATTCAGGACTGAAGATTGAGCATTGAGGATTGAGGATTGAGAATTGAGAATTGAGGATGAGGACTGAGGGTTGAGGATTGAGGTTTGAAGAATGAGGATTGAGGATTGAGGATTGAGGATTGAGGATTGAGGATTGAGTATTGAGGATTGAGTTATGAAGATTGAGTATTCATGACTGATGATTGAGGATTGAGGATTGAGGATTGACGATTGAGGATTGAAGATTGAGAATTGATGATTGAGGATTGAGGATTGAGGATTGAGGATAGAGGATTGAGGATAGAGGATTGAAGATTGAGGATTGGGGATTGAGGATTGAGCATTGAGGATTGAGAATCGAAGATTGAGTATTGAGGATTGAAGATAGAGGTTTGAGGATTGAGGATTGAGGATGGAGGATGAGGGCTGAGGGTTGAGGATTGAGGTTTGAGTATTGAATACTGAGAATTCAGGATATTCTATTGAGTATTGAGAATTGAGGATTGATGGTTGCGTATTGAGGATTGAGGATTGAGTATTGAGTATTGAGAGTTGAAGATTGAGGATTGGGGATTGAGGGTTGATGACTGAGGATTGAGGATTGAGTATTGAAGATTGGGTATTGAGGATTGAAGAATGAGGATTGACGATTCAGGATTGAGGATTGAGGATTGAAGATTGAGTATTGAGGATTGAAGGTTGATGATTGAGGATTGAGGATTGTGGATTGTGGATTGAGGGTTGAGGATTGAAGATTGAGTATTGAGGATTGAAGATTGAGTATTCAGGATTGAAGATTGAGGATTGAGGATTGAGGCTTGAGGATTGAGGATTGAGGATTGAAGGTTGAGGATTGGGGATTGAGGATTGAGGATTGAGGATTGAGTATTGAGGATTGAGAATTGAGGATTGAGGATTGAATATTGAGGATTAAGGATTGAGGATTGGGGATTGAGGATCTAGGATTGGAGATTGACTATTGAGGATTGAGGATTGAGTATTGAGGATTGAGGAACGAGTATTGAGGATTGAGGATGATGGCTGAGGGTTGAGGATTGATGTTTGAGGAACGAGGATTGAGGATTGAGGATTGAGGACTGCGGATTGACGATTGAATATTGAAGATTGTGGATTGATGACTGAGGATTGAGGATTGAGGATTGAGGATTGAGGATTGAAGATTGAGGATTGAAGATTGAGTATTGAGGATTGAAGATTGAGGATTGACGATTGACGATTGAGTATTGGGTATTGAAGGTTGATGACTGAGGATTGAGGATTGAGGATTGAGGATTGAGGATTGAGGATTGAGGATGATGGCTGAGAGTTGAGGATTGAGGTTTGATGACTGAGGACAGAGGATTGAGGATTGAGAATTGAGGATTGAGGATTGAGGGTTGAAGATTGAGGATTGGGTATTGAGGATTGGAGAATGAGGATTGAGGGTTGAAGGTTGAGGACTGAGGATTGCAGATTGGGTATTGAGGATTGAGGATTGAAGATTGAGGATTAAGGATTGAGGGTTGAGGATTGAAGATTGAGGATTAAGGATTGAGGTTTGGGGATTGAGGATTGATGATTGAAGGTTGAGTATTGAGGATTGAAGATTGACGATTGAGGTTTGAGTATTGAATACTGAGAATTCAGGATATTCTATTGAGTATTGAGAATTGAGGATTGATGGTTGCGTATTGAGGATTGAGGATTGAGTATTGAGTATTGAGGGTTGAAGGTTGAGGGTTGGGGATTGAGGATTGAGGATTGAGAATTGAGAATCGAAGATTGAGTATTGAGGATTGAGAATTGAGGATTGAGGATTGAAGATTGAGGATTAAGTATTGAGGATTGGGGATTGAGGATCTAGGATTGGAGATTGACTATTGAGGATTGAGGATTGTGTATTGAGGATTGAGGAACGAGGATTGAGGATGGAGGATGAGGGCTGAGGGTTGAGGATTGTGGTTTGAGTATTGAATACCGAGAATTCAGGATATTCTATTGAGTATTGAGAATTGAGGATTGATGGTTGCGTATTGAGCTCTGAGGATTGAGTATTGAGTATTGAGGTTTGAGGTTCGATGATTGAGGATTGAGGACTGAGGATTGAGGATTGAGGATTGAGGACTGAGCATTGAGGATTGAAGATTGAGGAGTGGGGATTGAGGATTGAAGATTGAGGATTAAGGATTTAGGATTGGGGATTGAGTATCTAGGATTGGAGATTGATTATTCAGGATTGAAGATTGAGTATTGAGGATTGAGGATTGAGAATTGAGAATTGAGGATGAGGACTGAGGGTTGAGGATTGAGGTTTGAAGAATGAGGATTGAGGGTTGAGGATTGAGGATTGAGGATTGAGGATTGAGGATTGAGTTATGAAGATTGAGTATTCATGACTCATGATTGAGGATTGAGGATTGAGTATTGAGGATTGAGGATTGAGGATTGAAGATTGGGTATTGATGATTGAGGATTGAGGATTGAGGATTGACGATTGACGATTGAGGATTGAAGATTGAGGATTGGGGATTGAGGATTGAGGATTGAGGATTGAGAATCGAAGATTGAGTATTGAGGATTGAAGATTGAGGTTTGAGGATTGAGGATTGAGCATGGAGGATGAGGGCTGAGTGTTGAGGATTGAGGTTTGAGTATTGAATACTGAGAATTCAGGATATTCTATTGAGTATTGAGAGTTGAGGATTGATGGTTGGGTATTGAGGATTGAGGGCTGAGTATTGAGGATTGAAGAGTGAGGTTTGAGGATTGAGGATTGAGAATTGAGGATGAGGACTGAGCGTTGAGGATTGAGGTTTGAGGAACGAGGATTGAGGATTGAGAATTGAGGACTGGGGATTGACGATTGAGTATCTAGTATTGAGGAACGAGGATTGAGGATTGAGAATTGAGGACTGAGGATTGACGATTGAGTATTGAGGATTGAGGATTGATGACTGAGGATTGAGGATTGAGTATTGAGGATTGGGTATTGAGGATTGAAGAATGAGAATTGACTATTCAGGATTGATGATTGAGGATAGAAGATTGAGTATTGAGGATTGAAGGTTGATGATTGAGGATTGAGGATTGTGGATTGTGGATTGAGGGTTGAGGATTGAAGATTGAGTATTGAGGATTGAAGATTGAGTATTCAGGATTGAAGATTGAGGATTGAGTATTGAGACTTGAGGATTGATGATTGAGGATTGAAGATTGAGGATTGGGGATTGAGGATTGAGGGTTGAGGATTGAGTATTGAGGATTGAGAATTGAAGATTGAAGATTGAAGATTGAGGATTAAGGATTGAGGATTGGGGATTGAGGATCTAGGATTGGAGACTGACTATTGAGGATTGAGGATTGAGGAATAAGGATTGAGGAACGAGGATTGAGGATTGTGGATGACGGCTGAGGGTTGAGGATTGATGTATGAGGAACGAGGATTGAGGATTGATGATTGAGGACTGCGGATTGACGATTGAGTATTGAAGATTGAGGATTGATGACTGAGGATTGAGGATTGAGGATTGAGGATTGAGGATTGAGGATTGAAGATAGAAGATTGAGTATTGAGGATTGAAGATTGAGGATTGAGGTTTGAGGATTGAGGATTGAGGATGGAGGATGAGGGCTGAGGGTTGAGGATTGAGGTTTGAGTATTGAATACTGAGAATTCAGGATATTCTATTGAGTATTGAGAATTGAGGATTGATGGTTGAGTATTGAGGATTGAGGGTTGAGTATTGAGGATTGAAGATTGAGGTTTGAGGATTGAGGATTGAGAATTAAGGATGGAGGATAGAGGATTGAGGATTGAGGATTCGGTATTGAGGATTGAAGAATGAGGATTGACGATTGAGGATTGGGAATTGGGGATTGAAGATTGAGTATTGAGGATTGAATGTTGATGATTGAGTATTGAGGATTGAAGATTGAGTATTCAGGATTGAAGATTGAGGATTGAGGATTGAGGCTTGATGGTTGAGGATTGAGGATTGAGGATTGAGTATTGAGGATTGAAGATTGAGGTTTGAGGATTGAGGATTGAGAATTGAGGATGAGTACTGAGGTTTGAGGATTGAGGTTTGATGACTGAGGACTGAGGATTGAGGATTGAGAATTGAGGATTGAGGCTTGAGGGTTGAAGATTGAGGCTGGGTATTGAGGATTGAAGAATGAGGATTGAGGGTTGAGGGTTGAGGACTGAGGATTGCAGATTGGGTATTGAGGATTGAGGATTGAAGATTGAGGATTAAGGATTGAGGACTGGGGATTGAGGATTGAGGATTGAAGGTTGAGTATTGAGGATTGAAGACTGACGATTGAGGATTGAGGATTGAGAATTGAGAATTGAGGATTGAGGGTTGAGGATCGAGGTCGAGGACTGACGGCTGAGGATTGAGGTTTGAGGTTTGATGATTGAGGATTGAGGACTGAGGATTGAGGATTGTCGATTGAGGATTGAGCATTGAGGATTGAAGATTGAGGACTGGGGATTGAGGGTTGAAGATTGAGGATTAAGGATTGAGGATTGGGGATTGAGTATCTAGGATTGGAGATTGATTATTCAGGATTGAGGATTGAGGATTGAGGATTGAGTACTGAGAATTGGGAATTGAGGATGAGGACTGAGGGTTGAGGATTGAGGTTTGAAGACTGAGGATTGAGGATTGAGGATTGAGGATTTAGGATTGAGTATTGAGGATTGAGGATTGAGGATTGAGGTATGAAGATTGAGTATTCATGACTGATGTTTGAGGATTGTGGATTGAGGATTGAGGATTGAGGATTGAAGATTGAGAATTGATGATTGAGGATTGAGGATTGAGGATTGAGGATTGAGGATTGAGGATTGAGGATTGAGGACAGAAGATTGAGGATTGGGGATTGAGGATTGAGGATTGAGAATTGGGAATCGAAGATTGAGTATTGAGGATTGAAAATTGAGGTTTTAGGATTGAGGATTGAGGATGGAGGATGAGGGCTGAGGGTTGAGGATTGAGGTTTGAGTATTGAATACTGAGAATTCAGGATATTCTGTTGAGTATTGAGAATTGAGGATTGATGGTTGCGTATTGAGGACTGAGGATTGAGTATTCAGTATTGAGGCTTGAGGTTCGATGGTTGAGGATTGAGGATTGAGGATTGAGGATTGAGGATTGAGGATTGAGGATTGAGCATTGAGGATTGAAGATTGAGGACTGGGGATTGAGGATTGAAGATTGAGGATTAAGGATTGAGGATTGGGGATTGAGTATCTAGGATTGGAGATTGATTATTCAGGACTGAAGATTGAGCATTGAGGATTGAGGATTGAGAATTGAGAATTGAGGATGAGGACTGAGGGTTGAGGATTGAGGTTTGAAGAATGAGGATTGAGGATTGAGGATTGAGGATTGAGGATTGAGGATTGAGTATTGAGGATTGAGTTATGAAGATTGAGTATTCATGACTGATGATTGAGGATTGAGGATTGAGGATTGACGATTGAGGATTGAAGATTGAGAATTGATGATTGAGGATTGAGGATTGAGGATTGAGGATAGAGGATTGAGGATAGAGGATTGAAGATTGAGGATTGGGGATTGAGGATTGAGCATTGAGGATTGAGAATCGAAGATTGAGTATTGAGGATTGAAGATAGAGGTTTGAGGATTGAGGATTGAGGATGGAGGATGAGGGCTGAGGGTTGAGGATTGAGGTTTGAGTATTGAATACTGAGAATTCAGGATATTCTATTGAGTATTGAGAATTGAGGATTGATGGTTGCGTATTGAGGATTGAGGATTGAGTATTGAGTATTGAGAGTTGAAGATTGACGAATGGGGATTGAGGGTTGAGGATTGAGGATGAGGACTGAGGGTTGAGGTTTGAGGTTAGAGGAACGAGGATTGAGGATTGAGAATTGAGGACTGGGGATTGACGATTGAGTATCGAGGATTGAGGAACGAGGATTGAGGATTGAGAATTGAGGACTGAGGATTGACGATTGAGTATTGAGGATTGAGGATTGATGACTGAGGATTGAGGATTGAGTATTGAAGATTGGGTATTGAGGATTGAAGAATGAGGATTGACGATTCAGGATTGAGGATTGAGGATTGAAGATTGAGTATTGAGGATTGAAGGTTGATGATTGAGGATTGAGGATTGTGGATTGTGGATTGAGGGTTGAGGATTGAAGATTGAGTATTGAGGATTGAAGATTGAGTATTCAGGATTGAAGATTGAGGATTGAGGATTGAGGCTTGAGGATTGAGGATTGAGGATTGAAGGTTGAGGATTGGGGATTGAGGATTGAGGATTGAGGATTGAGTATTGAGGATTGAGAATTGAGGATTGAGGATTGAATATTGAGGATTAAGGATTGAGGATTGGGGATTGAGGATCTAGGATTGGAGATTGACTATTGAGGATTGAGGATTGAGTATTGAGGATTGAGGAACGAGTATTGAGGATTGAGGATGATGGCTGAGGGTTGAGGATTGATGTTTGAGGAACGAGGATTGAGGATTGAGGATTGAGGACTGCGGATTGACGATTGAATATTGAAGATTGTGGATTGATGACTGAGGATTGAGGATTGAGGATTGAGGATTGAGGATTGAAGATTGAGGATTGAAGATTGAGTATTGAGGATTGAAGATTGAGGATTGACGATTGACGATTGAGTATTGGGTATTGAAGGTTGATGACTGAGGATTGAGGATTGAGGATTGAGGATTGAGGATTGAGGATTGAGGATGATGGCTGAGAGTTGAGGATTGAGGTTTGATGACTGAGGACAGAGGATTGAGGATTGAGAATTGAGGATTGAGGATTGAGGGTTGAAGATTGAGGATTGGGTATTGAGGATTGGAGAATGAGGATTGAGGGTTGAAGGTTGAGGACTGAGGATTGCAGATTGGGTATTGAGGATTGAGGATTGAAGATTGAGGATTAAGGATTGAGGGTTGAGGATTGAAGATTGAGGATTAAGGATTGAGGTTTGGGGATTGAGGATTGATGATTGAAGGTTGAGTATTGAGGACTGAAGATTGACGATTGAGGTTTGAGTATTGAATACTGAGAATTCAGGATATTCTATTGAGTATTGAGAATTGAGGATTGATGGTTGCGTATTGAGGATTGAGGATTGAGTATTGAGTATTGAGGGTTGAAGGTTGAGGGTTGGGGATTGAGGATTGAGGATTGAGAATTGAGAATCGAAGATTGAGTATTGAGGATTGAGAATTGAGGATTGAGGATTGAAGATTGAGGATTAAGTATTGAGGATTGGGGATTGAGGATCTAGGATTGGAGATTGACTATTGAGGATTGAGGATTGTGTATTGAGGATTGAGGAACGAGGATTGAGGATGGAGGATGAGGGCTGAGGGTTGAGGATTGTGGTTTGAGTATTGAATACCGAGAATTCAGGATATTCTATTGAGTATTGAGAATTGAGGATTGATGGTTGCGTATTGAGCTCTGAGGATTGAGTATTGAGTATTGAGGTTTGAGGTTCGATGATTGAGGATTGAGGACTGAGGATTGAGGATTGAGGATTGAGGACTGAGCATTGAGGATTGAAGATTGAGGAGTGGGGATTGAGGATTGAAGATTGAGGATTAAGGATTTAGGATTGGGGATTGAGTATCTAGGATTGGAGATTGATTATTCAGGATTGAAGATTGAGTATTGAGGATTGAGGATTGAGAATTGAGAATTGAGGATGAGGACTGAGGGTTGAGGATTGAGGTTTGAAGAATGAGGATTGAGGGTTGAGGATTGAGGATTGAGGATTGAGGATTGAGGATTGAGTTATGAAGATTGAGTATTCATGACTCATGATTGAGGATTGAGGATTGAGTATTGAGGATTGAGGATTGAGGATTGAAGATTGGGTATTGATGATTGAGGATTGAGGATTGAGGATTGACGATTGACGATTGAGGATTGAAGATTGAGGATTGGGGATTGAGGATTGAGGATTGAGGATTGAGAATCGAAGATTGAGTATTGAGGATTGAAGATTGAGGTTTGAGGATTGAGGATTGAGCATGGAGGATGAGGGCTGAGTGTTGAGGATTGAGGTTTGAGTATTGAATACTGAGAATTCAGGATATTCTATTGAGTATTGAGAGTTGAGGATTGATGGTTGGGTATTGAGGATTGAGGGTTGAGTATTGAGGATTGAAGAGTGAGGTTTGAGGATTGAGGATTGAGAATTGAGGATGAGGACTGAGGGTTGAGGATTGAGGTTAGAGGAACGAGGATTGAGGATTGAGAATTGAGGACTGGGGATTGACGGTTGAGTATCGAGGATTGAGGAACGAGGATTGAGGATTGAGAATTGAGGACTGAGGATTGACGATTGAGTATTGAGGATTGAGGATTGATGACTGAGGATTGAGGATTGAGTATTGAAGATTGGGTATTGAGGATTGAAGAATGAGGATTGATGATTCAGGATTGAGGATTGACGATTGAAGATTGAGTATTGAGGATTGAAGGTTGATGATTGAGGATTGAGGATTGTGGATTGTGGATTGAGGGTTGAGGATTGAAGATTGAGTATTGAGGATTGAAGATTGAGTATTCAGGATTGAAGATTGAGGATTGAGGATTGAGGTTTGAGGATTGAGGATTGAGGATTGAAGGTTGAGGATTGGGGATTGAGGATTGAGGATTGAGGATTGAGTATTGAGGATTGAGAATTGAGGATTGAGGATTGAAGATTGAGGATTAAGGATTGAGGATTGGGGATTGAGTATCTAGGATTGGAGATTGACTATTGAGGATTGAGGATTGTGTATTGAGGATTGAGGAACGAGTATTGAGGATTGAGGATGATAGCTGAGGGTTGAGGATTGATGTTTGAGGAACGAGGATTGAGGATTGAGGATTGAGGACTGCGGATTGACGATTGAGTATTGAAGATTGAGGATTGATGACTGAGGATTGAGGATTGAGGATTGAGGATTGAGGATTGAAGATTGAAGATTGAATATTGAGTATTGAGGATTGAAGATTGAGGATTGAGGATTGAGGATTGAGGATGGAGGATGAGGGCTGAGGGTTTATGATTGAGGTTTGAGTATTGAATACTGAGAATTCAGGATATTCTATTGAGTATTGAGAATTGAGGATTGATGGTTGAGTATTGAGGATTGAGGATTGAGTATTGAGGATTGAGGATTGAGGTTTGAGGATTGAGGATTGAGAATTGAGGATGAGGACTGAGGGTTGAGGATTGAGGTTTGAGGAACGAGGATTGAGGATTGAGAATTGAGGACTGAGGATTGACGATTGAGTATTGACGATTGAGTATAGAGTATTGAAGATCGATGACAGAGGATTGAGGATTGAGGATTGAGGATTGAGGATTGAGGATGATGGCTGAGTGTTGAGGATTGAGGTTTGAGGGCTGAGGACTGAGGATTGAGGATTGAGAATTGAGGATTGAGGATTGAGAGTTGAAGATTGAAGATTGGGTACTGAGGATTGAAGAATGAGGATTGAGGGTTGAGGGTTGAGGACTGAGGATTGCAGATTGGGTAGTGAGGATTGAGGATTGAAGATTGAGGATTGAGGAGTGAGGATTGAGAATTGAGAATTGAGGATGAGGACTGAGGGTTTAGGATTGAGGTTTGAGGAACGAGGATTGAGGATTGAGAATTGAGGACTGAGGATTGACGATTGAGTATTGACGATTGAGTATTGAGTATTGAGGATTGATGACTGAGGATTGAGGATTGAGGATTGAGTATTGAGGATTGAAGATTGAGTATTGAGGATTGAAGATTGAGTATTCAGGATTGAAGATTGAGGATTGAGGATTGAGAATTGAGGATGAGGACTGAGGGTTGAGGGTTGAGGTTTGAGGACTGAGGACTGAGGATTGAGGATTGAGAATTGAGTATTGAGGATTGAAGATTGACGATTGAGTATTGAGTATTGAGGATTGAGGACTGGGTATTGAGGTTTGAAGATTGAGGATTAAGGATTGAGGATTGGGGATTGAGGATCTAGGATTGGAGATTGATTATTCAGGATTGAAGATTGAGGATTGAGGATTGAGGATTGAGAATTGAGAATTGAGGATGAGGACTGTGGGTTGAGGATTGAGGTTTGAAGAATGAGGATTGAGGATGGAGGATTGAGGATTGAGGATTGAGGATTGAAGATTGAGTTATGAAGATTGAGTATTCATGACTGATGATTGAGGATTGAGGATTGAGGATTGAGGACTGAGGATTGAGGATTGAAGATTGAGTATTGATGATTGAGGATTGAGGATTGAGGATTGAGGATTGAGGATGAGGATTGAAGATTGAGGATTGGGGATTGAGGATTGAGGATTGAGAATTGAGAATCGAAGATTGAGTATTGAGGATTGAAGAGTGAGGTTTGAGGATTGAGGATTGAGAATTGAGGATGAGGACTGAGCGTTGAGGATTGAGGTTTGAGGAACGAGGATTGAGGATTGAGAATTGAGGACTGGGGATTGACGATTGAGTATCTAGTATTGAGGAACGAGGATTGAGGATTGAGAATTGAGGACTGAGGATTGACGATTGAGTATTGAGGATTGAGGATTGATGACTGAGGATTGAGGATTGAGTATTGAGGATTGGGTATTGAGGATTGAAGAATGAGGATTGACTATTCAGGATTGATGATTGAGGATAGAAGATTGAGTATTGAGGATTGAAGGTTGATGATTGAGGATTGAGGATTGTGGATTGTGGATTGAGGGTTGAGGATTGAAGATTGAGTATTGAGGATTGAAGATTGAGTATTCAGGATTGAAGATTGAGGATTGAGTATTGAGACTTGAGGATTGATGATTGAGGATTGAAGATTGAGGATTGGGGATTGAGGATTGAGGGTTGAGGATTGAGTATTGAGGATTGAGAATTGAAGATTGAGGATTGAAGATTGAGGATTAAGGATTGAGGATTGGGGATTGAGGATCTAGGATTGGAGACTGACTATTGAGGATTGAGGATTGAGGAATAAGGATTGAGGAACGAGGATTGAGGATTGTGGATGACGGCTGAGGGTTGAGGATTGATGTATGAGGAACGAGGATTGAGGATTGATGATTGAGGACTGCGGATTGACGATTGAGTATTGAAGATTGAGGATTGATGACTGAGGATTGAGGATTGAGGATTGAGGATTGAGGATTGAGGATTGAAGATAGAAGATTGAGTATTGAGGATTGAAGATTGAGGATTGAGGTTTGAGGATTGAGGATTGAGGATGGAGGATGAGGGCTGAGGGTTGAGGATTGAGGTTTGAGTATTGAATACTGAGAATTCAGGATATTCTATTGAGTATTGAGAATTGAGGATTGATGGTTGAGTATTGAGGATTGAGGGTTGAGTATTGAGGATTGAAGATTGAGGTTTGAGGATTGAGGATTGAGAATTAAGGATGGAGGATAGAGGATTAAGGATTGAGGATTCGGTATTGAGGATTGAAGAATGAGGATTGACGATTGAGGATTGGGAATTGGGGATTGAAGATTGACTATTGAGGATTGAATGTTGATGATTGAGTATTGAGGATTGAAGATTGAGTATTCAGGATTGAAGATTGAGGATTGAGGATTGAGGCTTGAGGATTGAGGATTGAGGATTGAGGATTGAGTATTGAGGATTGAGAATTGAGGATTGAGGATTGAAGATTGAGTATTAAGGATTGAGGTTTGGGGATTGAGGATCTAGGATTGGAGTTTGACTATTGAGGATTGAGGATTGAGTATTGATGTTTGAGGAACGAGGATTGAGGATTGAGGATTGAGGACTGCGGATTGACGATTGAGTACTGAAGATTGAGGATTGATGACTGAGGATTGAGGAATGAGTATTGAGGATTGAGGATTGAGGATTGAAGATTGATGATTGAGTATTGAGGATTGAAGATTGAGGATTGAGGATTCAGGATTGAGGATGGAGGATGAGGGCTGAGGGTTGAGGATTGAGGTTTGAGTATTGAATACTGAGAATTCAGGATATTCGATTGAGTATTGAGAATTGAGGATTGATGGTTGAGTATTGAGGATTGAGGATTGAGTATTGAAGATTGAAGATTGAGGTTTGAGGATTGAGGATTGAGAATTGAGGATGAGGACTGAGGGTTGAGGATTGAGGTTAGAGGAACGAGGATTGAGGATTGAGAATTGAGGACTGGGGATTGACGATTGAGTATCGAGGATTGTGGAACGAGGATTGAGGATTGAGAATTGAGGACTGAGGATTGACGATTGAGTATTGAGGATTGAGGATTGATGACTGAGGATTGAGGATTGAGTATTGAAGATTGGGTATTGAGGATTGAAGAATGAGGATTGACGATTCAGGATTGAGGATTGAGGATTGAAGATTGAGTATTGAGGATTGAAGGTTGATGATTGAGGATTGAGGATTGTGGATTGTGGATTGAGGGTTGAGGATTGAAGATTGAGTATTGAGGATTGAAGATTGAGTATTCAGGATTGAAGATTGAGGATTGAGGATTGAGGCTTGAGGATTGAGGATTGAGGATTGAAGGTTGAGGATTGGGGATTGAGGATTGAGGATTGAGGATTGAGTATTGAGGATTGAGAATTGAGGATTGAGGATTGAATATTGAGGATTAAGGATTGAGGATTGGGGATTGAGGATCTAGGATTGGAGATTGACTATTGAGGATTGAGGATTGAGTATTGAGGATTGAGGAACGAGTATTGAGGATTGAGGATGATGGCTGAGGGTTGAGGATTGATGTTTGAGGAACGAGGATTGAGGATTGAGGATTGAGGACTGCGGATTGACGATTGAATATTGAAGATTGTGGATTGATGACTGAGGATTGAGGATTGAGGATTGAGGATTGAGGATTGAAGATTGAGGATTGAAGATTGAGTATTGAGGATTGAAGATTGAGGATTGACGATTGACGATTGAGTATTGGGTATTGAAGGTTGATGACTGAGGATTGAGGATTGAGGATTGAGGATTGAGGATTGAGGATTGAGGATGATGGCTGAGAGTTGAGGATTGAGGTTTGATGACTGAGGACAGAGGATTGAGGATTGAGAATTGAGGATTGAGGATTGAGGGTTGAAGATTGAGGATTGGGTATTGAGGATTGGAGAATGAGGATTGAGGGTTGAAGGTTGAGGACTGAGGATTGCAGATTGGGTATTGAGGATTGAGGATTGAAGATTGAGGATTAAGGATTGAGGGTTGAGGATTGAAGATTGAGAATTAAGGATTGAGGATTGAAGATTGAGGATTAAGGATTGAGGGTTGAGGATTGAAGATTGAGGATTAAGGATTGAGGTTTGGGGATTGAGGATTGATGATTGAAGGTTGAGTATTGAGGATTGAAGATTGACGATTGAGGTTTGAGTATTGAATACTGAGAATTCAGGATATTCTATTGAGTATTGAGAATTGAGGATTGATGGTTGCGTATTGAGGATTGAGGATTGAGTATTGAGTATTGAGAATTGAGGATTGATGGTTGCGTATTGAGGATTGAGGATTGAGTATTGAGTATTGAGGGTTGAAGGTTGAGGGTTGGGGATTGAGGATTGAAGATTGAGGATTAAGTATTGAGGATTGGGGATTGAGGATCTAGGATTGGAGATTGACTATTGAGGATTGAGGATTGTGTATTGAGGATTGAGGAACGAGGATTGAGGATGGAGGATGAGGGCTGAGGGTTAAGGATTGAGGTTTGAGTATTGAATACTGAGAATTCAGGATATTCTATTGAGTATTGAGAATTGAGGATTGATGGTTGCGTATTGAGCTCTGAGGATTGAGTATTGAGTATTGAGGTTTGAGGTTCGATGATTGAGGATTGAGGACTGAGGATTGAGGATTCAGGATTGAGGACTGAGCATTGAGGATTGAAGATTGAGGAGTGGGGATTGAGGATTGAAGATTGAGGATTAAGGATTTAGGATTGGGGATTGAGTATCTAGGATTGGAGATTGATTATTCAGGATTGAAGATTGAGTATTGAGGATTGAGGATTGAGAATTGAGAATTGAGGATGAGGACTGAGGGTTGAGGATTGAGGTTTGAAGAATGAGGATTGAGGGTTGAGGATTGAGGATTGAGGATTGAGGATTGAGGACTGAGTTATGAAGATTGAGTATTCATGACTCATGATTGAGGATTGAGGATTGAGTATTGAGGATTGAGGATTGAGGATTGAAGATTGAGTATTGATGATTGAGGATTGAGGATTGAGGATTGAGGATTGACGATTGAGGATTGAAGATTGAGGATTGGGGATTGAGGATTGAGGATTGAGGATTGAGAATCGAAGATTGAGTATTGAGGATTGAAGATTGAGGTTTGAGGATTGAGGATTGAGCATGGAGGATGAGGGCTGAGTGTTGAGGATTGAGGTTTGAGTATTGAATACTGAGAATTCAGGATATTCTATTGAGTATTGAGAGTTGAGGATTGATGGTTGGGTATTGAGGATTGAGGGTTGAGTATTGAGGATTGAAGAGTGAGGTTTGAGGATTGAGGATTGAGAATTGAGGATGAGGACTGAGCGTTGAGGATTGAGGTTTGAGGAACGAGGATTGAGGATTGAGAATTGAGGACTGGGGATTGACGATTGAGTATCTAGTATTGAGGAACGAGGATTGAGGATTGAGAATTGAGGACTGAGGATTGACGATTGAGTATTGAGGATTGAGGATTGATGACTGAGGATTGAGGATTGAGTATTGAGGATTGGGTATTGAGGATTGAAGAATGAGAATTGACTATTCAGGATTGATGATTGAGGATAGAAGATTGAGTATTGAGGATTGAAGGTTGATGATTGAGGATTGAGGATTGTGGATTGTGGATTGAGGGTTGAGGATTGAAGATTGAGTATTGAGGATTGAAGATTGAGTATTCAGGATTGAAGATTGAGGATTGAGTATTGAGACTTGAGGATTGATGATTGAGGATTGAAGATTGAGGATTGGGGATTGAGGATTGAGGGTTGAGGATTGAGTATTGAGGATTGAGAATTGAAGATTGAAGATTGAAGATTGAGGATTAAGGATTGAGGATTGGGGATTGAGGATCTAGGATTGGAGACTGACTATTGAGGATTGAGGATTGAGGAATAAGGATTGAGGAACGAGGATTGAGGATTGTGGATGACGGCTGAGGGTTGAGGATTGATGTATGAGGAACGAGGATTGAGGATTGATGATTGAGGACTGCGGATTGACGATTGAGTATTGAAGATTGAGGATTGATGACTGAGGATTGAGGATTGAGGATTGAGGATTGAGGATTGAGGATTGAAGATAGAAGATTGAGTATTGAGGATTGAAGATTGAGGATTGAGGTTTGAGGATTGAGGATTGAGGATGGAGGATGAGGGCTGAGGGTTGAGGATTGAGGTTTGAGTATTGAATACTGAGAATTCAGGATATTCTATTGAGTATTGAGAATTGAGGATTGATGGTTGAGTATTGAGGATTGAGGGTTGAGTATTGAGGATTGAAGATTGAGGTTTGAGGATTGAGGATTGAGAATTAAGGATGGAGGATAGAGGATTGAGGATTGAGGATTCGGTATTGAGGATTGAAGAATGAGGATTGACGATTGAGGATTGGGAATTGGGGATTGAAGATTGAGTATTGAGGATTGAATGTTGATGATTGAGTATTGAGGATTGAAGATTGAGTATTCAGGATTGAAGATTGAGGATTGAGGATTGAGGCTTGATGGTTGAGGATTGAGGATTGAGGATTGAGTATTGAGGATTGAAGATTGAGGTTTGAGGATTGAGGATTGAGAATTGAGGATGAGGACTGAGGTTTGAGGATTGAGGTTTGATGACTGAGGACTGAGGATTGAGGATTGAGAATTGAGGATTGAGGCTTGAGGGTTGAAGATTGAGGCTGGGTATTGAGGATTGAAGAATGAGGATTGAGGGTTGAGGGTTGAGGACTGAGGATTGCAGATTGGGTATTGAGGATTGAGGATTGAAGATTGAGGATTAAGGATTGAGGACTGGGGATTGAGGATTGAGGATTGAAGGTTGAGTATTGAGGATTGAAGACTGACGATTGAGGATTGAGGATTGAGAATTGAGAATTGAGGATTGAGGGTTGAGGATCGAGGTCGAGGACTGACGGCTGAGGATTGAGGTTTGAGGTTTGATGATTGAGGATTGAGGACTGAGGATTGAGGATTGTCGATTGAGGATTGAGCATTGAGGATTGAAGATTGAGGACTGGGGATTGAGGGTTGAAGATTGAGGATTAAGGATTGAGGATTGGGGATTGAGTATCTAGGATTGGAGATCGATTATTCAGGATTGAGGATTGAGGATTGAGGATTGAGTACTGAGAATTGGGAATTGAGGATGAGGACTGAGGGTTGAGGATTGAGGTTTGAAGACTGAGGATTGAGGATTGAGGATTGAGGATTTAGGATTGAGTATTGAGGATTGAGGATTGAGGATTGAGGTATGAAGATTGAGTATTCATGACTGATGTTTGAGGATTGTGGATTGAGGATTGAGGATTGAGGATTGAAGATTGAGAATTGATGATTGAGGATTGAGGATTGAGGATTGAGGATTGAGGATTGAGGATTGAGGATTGAGGACAGAAGATTGAGGATTGGGGATTGAGGATTGAGGATTGAGAATTGGGAATCGAAGATTGAGTATTGAGGATTGAAAATTGAGGTTTTAGGATTGAGGATTGAGGATGGAGGATGAGGGCTGAGGGTTGAGGATTGAGGTTTGAGTATTGAATACTGAGAATTCAGGATATTCTGTTGAGTATTGAGAATTGAGGATTGATGGTTGCGTATTGAGGACTGAGGATTGAGTATTCAGTATTGAGGCTTGAGGTTCGATGGTTGAGGATTGAGGATTGAGGATTGAGGATTGAGGATTGAGGATTGAGGATTGAGCATTGAGGATTGAAGATTGAGGACTGGGGATTGAGGATTGAAGATTGAGGATTAAGGATTGAGGATTGGGGATTGAGTATCTAGGATTGGAGATTGATTATTCAGGACTGAAGATTGAGCATTGAGGATTGAGGATTGAGAATTGAGAATTGAGGATGAGGACTGAGGGTTGAGGATTGAGGTTTGAAGAATGAGGATTGAGGATTGAGGATTGAGGATTGAGGATTGAGGATTGAGTATTGAGGATTGAGTTATGAAGATTGAGTATTCATGACTGATGATTGAGGATTGAGGATTGAGGATTGACGATTGAGGATTGAAGATTGAGAATTGATGATTGAGGATTGAGGATTGAGGATTGAGGATAGAGGATTGAGGATAGAGGATTGAAGATTGAGGATTGGGGATTGAGGATTGAGCATTGAGGATTGAGAATCGAAGATTGAGTATTGAGGATTGAAGATAGAGGTTTGAGGATTGAGGATTGAGGATGGAGGATGAGGGCTGAGGGTTGAGGATTGATGTTTGAGTATTGAATACTGAGAATTCAGGATATTCTATTGAGTATTGAGAATTGAGGATTGATGGTTGCGTATTGAGGATTGAGGATTGAGTATTGAGTATTGAGAGTTGAAGATTGAGGATTGGGGATTGAGGGTTGATGACTGAGGATTGAGGATTGAGTATTGAAGATTGGGTATTGAGGATTGAAGAATGAGGATTGACGATTCAGGATTGAGGATTGAGGATTGAAGATTGAGTATTGAGGATTGAAGGTTGATGATTGAGGATTGAGGATTGTGGATTGTGGATTGAGGGTTGAGGATTGAAGATTGAGTATTGAGGATTGAAGATTGAGTATTCAGGATTGAAGATTGAGGATTGAGGATTGAGGCTTGAGGATTGAGGATTGAGGATTGAAGGTTGAGGATTGGGGATTGAGGATTGAGGATTGAGGATTGAGTATTGAGGATTGAGAATTGAGGATTGAGGATTGAATATTGAGGATTAAGGATTGAGGATTGGGGATTGAGGTTCTAGGATTGGAGATTGACTATTGAGGATTGAGGATTGAGTATTGAGGATTGAGGAACGAGTATTGAGGATTGAGGATGATGGCTGAGGGTTGAGGATTGATGTTTGAGGAACGAGGATTGAGGATTGAGGATTGAGGACTGCGGATTGACGATTGAATATTGAAGATTGTGGATTGATGACTGAGGATTGAGGATTGAGGATTGAGGATTGAGGATTGAAGATTGAGGATTGAAGATTGAGTATTGAGGATTGAAGATTGAGGATTGACGATTGACGATTGAGTATTGGGTATTGAAGGTTGATGACTGAGGATTGAGGATTGAGGATTGAGGATTGAGGATTGAGGATTGAGGATGATGGCTGAGAGTTGAGGATTGAGGTTTGATGACTGAGGACAGAGGATTGAGGATTGAGAATTGAGGATTGAGGATTGAGGGTTGAAGATTGAGGATTGGGTATTGAGGATTGGAGAATGAGGATTGAGGGTTGAAGGTTGAGGACTGAGGATTGCAGATTGGGTATTGAGGATTGAGGATTGAAGATTGAGGATTAAGGATTGAGGGTTGAGGATTGAAGATTGAGGATTAAGGATTGAGGTTTGGGGATTGAGGATTGATGATTGAAGGTTGAGTATTGAGGATTGAAGATTGACGATTGAGGTTTGAGTATTGAATACTGAGAATTCAGGATATTCTATTGAGTATTGAGAATTGAGGATTGATGGTTGCGTATTGAGGATTGAGGATTGAGTATTGAGTATTGAGGGTTGAAGGTTGAGGGTTGGGGATTGAGGATTGAGGATTGAGAATTGAGAATCGAAGATTGAGTATTGAGGATTGAGAATTGAGGATTGAGGATTGAAGATTGAGGATTAAGTATTGAGGATTGGGGATTGAGGATCTAGGATTGGAGATTGACTATTGAGGATTGAGGATTGTGTATTGAGGATTGAGGAACGAGGATTGAGGATGGAGGATGAGGGCTGAGGGTTGAGGATTGTGGTTTGAGTATTGAATACCGAGAATTCAGGATATTCTATTGAGTATTGAGAATTGAGGATTGATGGTTGCGTATTGAGCTCTGAGGATTGAGTATTGAGTATTGAGGTTTGAGGTTCGATGATTGAGGATTGAGGACTGAGGATTGAGGATTGAGGATTGAGGACTGAGCATTGAGGATTGAAGATTGAGGAGTGGGGATTGAGGATTGAAGATTGAGGATTAAGGATTTAGGATTGGGGATTGAGTATCTAGGATTGGAGATTGATTATTCAGGATTGAAGATTGAGTATTGAGGATTGAGGATTGAGAATTGAGAATTGAGGATGAGGACTGAGGGTTGAGGATTGAGGTTTGAAGAATGAGGATTGAGGGTTGAGGATTGAGGATTGAGGATTGAGGATTGAGGATTGAGTTATGAAGATTGAGTATTCATGACTCATGATTGAGGATTGAGGATTGAGTATTGAGGATTGAGGATTGAGGATTGAAGATTGGGTATTGATGATTGAGGATTGAGGATTGAGGATTGACGATTGACGATTGAGGATTGAAGATTGAGGATTGGGGATTGAGGATTGAGGATTGAGGATTGAGAATCGAAGATTGAGTATTGAGGATTGAAGATTGAGGTTTGAGGATTGAGGATTGAGCATGGAGGATGAGGGCTGAGTGTTGAGGATTGAGGTTTGAGTATTGAATACTGAGAATTCAGGATATTCTATTGAGTATTGAGAGTTGAGGATTGATGGTTGGGTATTGAGGATTGAGGGTTGAGTATTGAGGATTGAAGAGTGAGGTTTGAGGATTGAGGATTGAGAATTGAGGATGAGGACTGAGGGTTGAGGATTGAGGTTAGAGGAACGAGGATTGAGGATTGAGAATTGAGGACTGGGGATTGACGGTTGAGTATCGAGGATTGAGGAACGAGGATTGAGGATTGAGAATTGAGGACTGAGGATTGACGATTGAGTATTGAGGATTGAGGATTGATGACTGAGGATTGAGGATTGAGTATTGAAGATTGGGTATTGAGGATTGAAGAATGAGGATTGATGATTCAGGATTGAGGATTGACGATTGAAGATTGAGTATTGAGGATTGAAGGTTGATGATTGAGGATTGAGGATTGTGGATTGTGGATTGAGGGTTGAGGATTGAAGATTGAGTATTGAGGATTGAAGATTGAGTATTCAGGATTGAAGATTGAGGATTGAGGATTGAGGTTTGAGGATTGAGGATTGAGGATTGAAGGTTGAGGATTGGGGATTGAGGATTGAGGATTGAGGATTGAGTATTGAGGATTGAGAATTGAGGATTGAGGATTGAAGATTGAGGATTAAGGATTGAGGATTGGGGATTGAGTATCTAGGATTGGAGATTGACTATTGAGGATTGAGGATTGTGTATTGAGGATTGAGGAACGAGTATTGAGGATTGAGGATGATAGCTGAGGGTTGAGGATTGATGTTTGAGGAACGAGGATTGAGGATTGAGGATTGAGGACTGCGGATTGACGATTGAGTATTGAAGATTGAGGATTGATGACTGAGGATTGAGGATTGAGGATTGAGGATTGAGGATTGAAGATTGAAGATTGAATATTGAGTATTGAGGATTGAAGATTGAGGATTGAGGATTGAGGATTGAGGATGGAGGATGAGGGCTGAGGGTTTATGATTGAGGTTTGAGTATTGAATACTGAGAATTCAGGATATTCTATTGAGTATTGAGAATTGAGGATTGATGGTTGAGTATTGAGGATTGAGGATTGAGTATTGAGGATTGAGGATTGAGGTTTGAGGATTGAGGATTGAGAATTGAGGATGAGGACTGAGGGTTGAGGATTGAGGTTTGAGGAACGAGGATTGAGGATTGAGAATTGAGGACTGAGGATTGACGATTGAGTATTGACGATTGAGTATAGAGTATTGAAGATTGATGACAGAGGATTGAGGATTGAGGATTGAGGATTGAGGATTGAGGATGATGGCTGAGTGTTGAGGATTGAGGTTTGAGGGCTGAGGACTGAGGATTGAGGATTGAGAATTGAGGATTGAGGATTGAGAGTTGAAGATTGAAGATTGGGTACTGAGGATTGAAGAATGAGGATTGAGGGTTGAGGGTTGAGGACTGAGGATTGCAGATTGGGTAGTGAGGATTGAGGATTGAAGATTGAGGATTGAGGAGTGAGGATTGAGAATTGAGAATTGAGGATGAGGACTGAGGGTTTAGGATTGAGGTTTGAGGAACGAGGATTGAGGATTGAGAATTGAGGACTGAGGATTGACGATTGAGTATTGACGATTGAGTATTGAGTATTGAGGATTGATGACTGAGGATTGAGGATTGAGGATTGAGTATTGAGGATTGAAGAGTGAGTATTGAGGATTGAAGATTGAGTATTCAGGATTGAAGATTGAGGATTGAGGATTGAGAATTGAGGATGAGGACTGAGGGTTGAGGGTTGAGGTTTGAGGACTGAGGACTGAGGATTGAGGATTGAGAATTGAGTATTGAGGATTGAAGATTGACGATTGAGTATTGAGTATTGAGGATTGAGGACTGGGTATTGAGGTTTGAAGATTGAGGATTAAGGATTGAGGATTGGGGATTGAGGATCTAGGATTGGAGATTGATTATTCAGGATTGAAGATTGAGGATTGAGGATTGAGGATTGAGAATTGAGAATTGAGGATGAGGACTGTGGGTTGAGGATTGAGGTTTGAAGAATGAGGATTGAGGATGGAGGATTGAGGATTGAGGATTGAGGATTGAAGATTGAGTTATGAAGATTGAGTATTCATGACTGATGATTGAGGATTGAGGATTGAGGATTGAGGACTGAGGATTGAGGATTGAAGATTGAGTATTGATGATTGAGGATTGAGGATTGAGGATTGAGGATTGAGGATGAGGATTGAAGATTGAGGATTGGGGATTGAGGATTGAGGATTGAGAATTGAGAATCGAAGATTGAGTATTGAGGATTGAAGAGTGAGGTTTGAGGATTGAGGATTGAGAATTGAGGATGAGGACTGAGCGTTGAGGATTGAGGTTTGAGGAACGAGGATTGAGGATTGAGAATTGAGGACTGGGGATTGACGATTGAGTATCTAGTATTGAGGAACGAGGATTGAGGATTGAGAATTGAGGACTGAGGATTGACGATTGAGTATTGAGGATTGAGGATTGATGACTGAGGATTGAGGATTGAGTATTGAGGATTGGGTATTGAGGATTGAAGAATGAGGATTGACTATTCAGGATTGATGATTGAGGATAGAAGATTGAGTATTGAGGATTGAAGGTTGATGATTGAGGATTGAGGATTGTGGATTGTGGATTGAGGGTTGAGGATTGAAGATTGAGTATTGAGGATTGAAGATTGAGTATTCAGGATTGAAGATTGAGGATTGAGTATTGAGACTTGAGGATTGATGATTGAGGATTGAAGATTGAGGATTAAGGATTGAGGATTGGGGATTGAGGATCTAGGATTGGAGACTGACTATTGAGGATTGAGGATTGAGGAATAAGGATTGAGGAACGAGGATTGAGGATTGTGGATGACGGCTGAGGGTTGAGGATTGATGTATGAGGAACGAGGATTGAGGATTGATGATTGAGGACTGCGGATTGACGATTGAGTATTGAAGATTGAGGATTGATGACTGAGGATTGAGGATTGAGGATTGAGGATTGAGGATTGAGGATTGAAGATAGAAGATTGAGTATTGAGGATTGAAGATTGAGGATTGAGGTTTGAGGATTGAGGATTGAGGATGGAGGATGAGGGCTGAGGGTTGAGGATTGAGGTTTGAGTATTGAATACTGAGAATTCAGGATATTCTATTGAGTATTGAGAATTGAGGATTGATGGTTGAGGATTGAGGATTGAAGATTGAGTATTGAGGATTGAAGGTTGATGATTGAGTATTGAGGATTGTGGATTGTGGATTGAGGGTTGAGGATTGAAGATTGAGTATCGAGGATTGAAGATTGAGGATTAAGGATTGAGGATTGGGGATTGAGGATCTAGGATTGGAGACTGACTATTGAGGATTGAGGATTGAGGAATAAGGATTGAGGAACGAGGATTGAGGATTGAGGATGACGGCTGAGGGTTGAGGATTGATGTATGAGGAACGAGGATTGAGGATTGAGGATTGAGGACTGCGGATTGACGATTGAGTATTGAAGATTGAGGATTGAGGATTGAGGATTGAGGATGGAGGATGAGGGCTGAGGGTTGATGATTGAGGTTTGGGTATTGAATACTGAGAATTCAGGATATTCTATTGAGTATTGAGAATTGAGGATTGATGGTTGAGGATTGAGGATTGAGGATTGAGTATTGAGGATTGAAGATTGAGGTTTGAGGATTGAGGATTGAGAATTGAGGATGAGGACTGAGGGTTGAGGATTGAGGTTTGATGACTGAGGACTGAGGATTGAGGATTGAGAATTGAGGATTGAGGCTTGAGGGTTGAAGATTGAGGATTGGGTATTGAGGATCGAAGAATGAGGATTGAGGGTTGAGGGTTGAGGACTGAGGATTGCAGATTGGGTATTGAGGATTGAGGATTGAAGATTGAGGATTAAGGATTGAGGACTGGGGATTGAGGATTGAGGATTGAAGGTTGAGTATTGAGGATTGAAGACTGACGATTGAGGATTGAGGATTGAGAATTGAGAATTGAGGATTGAGGGTTGAGGATTGAGGTCGAGGACTGACGGCTGAGGATTGAGGTTTGAGGTTTGATGATTGAGGATTGAGGACTGAGGATTGAGGATTGTCGATTGAGGATTGAGCATTGAGGATTGAAGATTGAGGACTGGGGATTGAGGGTTGAAGATTGAGGATTAAGGATTGAGGATTGGGGATTGAGTATCTAGGATTGGAGACTGATTATTCAGGATTGAGGATTGAGGATTGAGGATTGAGTACTGAGAATTGGGAATTGAGGATGAGGACTGAGGGTTGAGGATTGAGGTTTGAAGAACGAGGATTGAGGATTGAGGATTGAGGATTTAGGATTGAGTATTGAGGATTGAGGATTGAGGATTGAGGTATGAAGATTGAGTATTCATGACTGATGTTTGAGGATTGAGGATTGAGGATTGAGGATTGAGGATTGAAGATTGAGAATTGATGATTGAGGATTGAGGATTGAGGATTGAGGATTGAGGATTGAGGATTGAGGACTGAAGATTGAGGATTGGGGATTGAGGATTGAGGATTGAGAATTGAGAATCGAAGATTGAGTATTGAGGATTGAAAATTGAGGTTTGAGGATTGAGGATTGAGGATGGAGGATGAGGGCTGACGGTTGAGGATTGAGGTTTGAGTATTGAATACTGAGAATTCAGGATATTCTATTGAGTATTGAGAATTGAGGATTGATTGTTGCGTATTGAGGATTGAGGATTGAGGATTGAGGATTGAGGATTGAAGATTGAGGATTGGGGACTGAGGATTGAGGACTGAGAATTGAGAATCGAAGATTGAGTATTGAGGATTGAAGATTGAGGTTTGAGGATTGAGGATTGAGGATGGAGGATGAGGGGCTGAGGGTTGAGGATTGAGGTTTGAGTATTGAATACTGAGAATTCAGGATATTCTGTTGAGTATTGAGAATTGAGGATTGATGGTTGCGTATTGAGGACTGAGGATTGAGTATTCAGTATTGAGGCTTGAGGTTCGATGATTGAGGATTGAGGACTGAGGAATGAGGATTGAGGATGGAGGATGAGGGCTGAGGGTCGAGGATTGAGGTTTGAGTATTGAATACTGAGAATTCAGGATATTCTATTGAGTATTGGGGATTGAGGATTGATGGTTGCGTATTGAGGATTGAGGATTGAGTATTGAGCATTGAGGATTGAAGATTGAGGTTTGAGGATTGAGGATTGATGATTGAGGACTGCGGATTGACGATTGAGTATTGAAGATTGAGGATTGATGACTGAGGATTGAGGATTGAGGATTGAGGATTGAGGATTGAGGATTGAAGATAGAAGATTGAGTATTGAGGATTGAAGATTGAGGATTGAGGTTTGAGGATTGAGGATTGAGGATGGAGGATGAGGGCTGAGGGTTGAGGATTGAGGTTTGAGTATTGAATACTGAGAATTCAGGATATTCTATTGAGTATTGAGAATTGAGGATTGATGGTTGAGTATTGAGGATTGAGGGTTGAGTATTGAGGATTGAAGATTGACGATTGAGGATTGAGTATTGAGAATTGAGAATTGAGGATTGAGGGTTGAGGATTGAGGACGAGGACTAACGGTTGAGGATAGAGGTTTGAGGTTTGATGATTGAGGATTGAGGACTGAGGATTGAGGATTGGGGACTGAGGATTGAGCATTGAGGATTGAAGATTGAGGACTGGGGATTGAGGATTGAAGATTGAGGATTAAGGATTGATAATTGGGGATTGAGGATCTAGGATTGGAGATTGATTATTCAGGATTGAAGATTGAGGATTGAGGATTGAGGATTGATAATTGAGAATTGAGGATGAGCACTGAGGGTTGAGGATTGAGGTTTGAGGAATGAGGATTGAGGATTGAGGATTGAGGACTGAGGATTGAGGATTGAGTTATGAAGATTGAGTATTCATGACTGATCATTGAGGATTGAGGTTTGAGGATTGAGGATTGAGGATTGAAGATTGAGTATTGATGATTGAGGATTGAGTATTGAGGATTGAGGATTGAAGATTGAGGTTTGAGGATTGAGGATTGAGAATTGAGGATGAGGACTGAGGGTTGAGGATTGAGGTTTGAGGAACGAGGATTGAAGATTGAGAATTGAGGACTGTGGATTGACGATTGATTATTGAGGATTGAGGATTGATGACTGAGGATTGAGGATTGAGGATTGAAGATTGAGTATTCGGGATTGAGGGTTGAGGCTTGAGGATTGAGGATTGAGGATTGAGTATTGAGGATTGATGATTGAAGACTGAGTATTGAGGATTGAAGACTGACGACTGAGGATTCAGGATTGAGGATCGAGGATCAGGGCTGAGGGTTGAGGATTGAGGATTGAGGATTGAGGATTGAAGATTGAGTATTGGGGATTGCGGATTGAGGATTGACGATAGAGTATTGAAGATTGAGGATTGATGATTGAGGATTGTGTATTGATGATTGATGATTGATGATTGAGGATTGAGGTTTGGAGATTGAATATTCAGGATTGAGTATTGAAGATTGAGGATTGAGGACTGAGGATTGAGGATTGAGGATTGAAGATTGTGGACTGAGAGTTGAGGATTGATTGTTGAGAATTGATGTTTGAGGATTGATAGTTGAAGATTGAAGATTGTGGATTGAACTTTGAAATCTGAGAATTGAGGATATTCTGTTGAGGATTGAGAATTGGATATTGAGGATTGAGGATTGAGGATTGAGGGTTGATGTCTGAGGGTTGGGGGTTGTGCGTTGAGGATTGAGGATTGAGCACTGAATATTGAGGATTGAGGTTTGTCGCCTGTGGTTTGATCATTGAGGATAGAGGATTTGGGACTGAGGGTTGAGGATTGAGTATTCAGGATTGAGGATTGAGGATTGACGATTGAGGATTGAGGATTGAAGATTGAGTGTCGTGGGCTGCGGATTGAGGATTGAGGGTTGAAGATTGAGGATTGAGGACTGACGATTGAAGATTGAGGACTGAGTATTGAAAACTGAGAATTGCGGATATTCTATTGAGGATTGAAAATTGAGGACTGAGGATTGAGGATTGAGGATTAAGGGTTGAGGATTGAAGGTTGAGGTTTGAGGATTGACGTTTGAGGATTGGGGATTGCGGATTGAGTATTGAGGATTGAGGATTGAGTATTGAGTATTGAGGGTTGAAGATTGAGGATTGGGGATTGAGTATTGAGGATTGAGAATTGAGAATCGAAGATTGAGTATTGAGGATTGAAGATTGAGGTTTGAGGATTGAGGATTGAGGATGGAGGATGAGGGCTGAGGGTTGAGGATTGAGGTTTGAGAATTGAATACTGAGAATTCAGGATATTCTATTGAGTATTGAGAATTGAGGATTGATGGTTGCGTATTGAGGATTGAGGCATGAGTATTGAGTATTGAGGGTTGAAGATTGAGGTTTGAGGATTGAGGATTGAGGATTGAGGATTGAGGATTGAGGATTGAGCATTGAGGATTGAAGATTGAGGACTGGGGATTGAGGATTGAAGATTGAGGATTAAGGATTGAGGATTGGGGATTGAGTATCTAGGATTGGAGATTGATTATTCAGGATTGAAGATTGAGGATTGAGGATTGAGGATTGAGGATTGAGGATTGAGCATTGAGGATTGAAGATTGAGGACTGGGCATTGAGGATTGAAGATTGAGGATTAAGGATTGAGGATTGGGGATTGAGTATCTAGGATTGGAGATTGATTATTCAGGATTGAAGATTGAGGATTGAGGATTGAGGATTGAGAATTGAGAATTGAGGAAGAGGACTGAGGGTTGAGGATTGAGGTTTGAAGAATGAGGATTGAGGATTGAGGATTGAGGATTGAGGATTGAGGATTGAGTATTGAGGATTGAGTTATGAAGATTGAGTATTCATGACTGATGATTGAGGATTGAGGATTGAGGATTGACGATTGAGGATTGAAGATTGAGAATTGATGATTGAGGATTGAGGATTGAGGATTGAGGATTGAGGATTGAGGATTGAGGATTGAAGATTGAGGATTGGGGATTGAGGATTGAGCATTGAGAATTGAGAATCGAAGATTGAGTATTGAGGATTGATGATAGAGGTTTGAGGATTGAGGATTGAGGATGGAGGATGAGGGCTGAGGGTTGAGGATTGAGGTTTGAGTATTGAATACTGAGAATTCAGGATATTCTATTGAGTATTGAGAATTGAGGATTGATGGTTGCGTATTGAGGATTGAGGATTGAGTATTGAGTATTGAGAGTTGAAGATTGAGGATTGGGGATTGAGGATTGAGGATTGATAATTGAGAATCGAAGATTGAGTATTGAGGATTGAAGATTGAGGTTTGAGGATTGAGGATTGAGCATGGAGGACGAGGGCTGAGGGTTGAGGACTGAGGTTTGAGTATTGAATACTGAGAATTCAGGATATTCTATTGAGTATTGAGAGTTGAGGATTGATGGTTGAGTATTGAGGACTGAGGGTTGAGTATTGAGGATTGAAGAGTGAGGTTTGAGGATTGAGGATTGAGAATTGAGGATGAGGACTGAGCGTTGAGGATTGAGGTTTGAGGAACGAGGATTGAGGATTGAGAATTGAGGACTGGGGATTGACGATTGAGTATCTAGGATTGAGGAACGAGGATTGAGGATTGAGAATTGAGGACTGAGGATTGACGATTGAGTATTGAGGATTGAGGATTGATGACTGAGGATTGAGGATTGAGTATTGAGGATTGGGTATTGAGGATTGAAGATTGAGTATTGAGGATTGAAGGTTGATGATTGAGGATTGAGGATTGTGGATTGTGGATTGAGGGTTGAGGATTGAAGATTGAGTATTGAGGATTGAAGATTGAGTATTCAGGATTGAAGATTGAGGATTGAGGATTGAGACTTGAGGATTGAGGATTGAGGATTGAAGATTGAGGATTGGGGTTGAGGATTGAGGATTGAGGATTGAGTATTGAGGATTGAGAATTGAGGATTGAGGATTGAAGATTGAGGATTAAGGATTGAGGATTGGGGATTGAGGATCTAGGATTGGAGATTGACTATTGAGGATTGAAGATTGAGGATTGAGGATTGAGAATTGAGAATCGAAGATTGAGTATTGAGGATTGAAGATTGAGGTTTGAGGATTGATGATTGAGGATGGAGGATGAGGGCTGAGGGTTGAGGATTGAGGTTTGAGTATTGAATACTGAGAATTCAGGATATTCTATTGAGTATTGTGGATTGAGGATTGAGGATTGAGGATTGAGGATTCAGTTATGAAGATTGAGTATTCATGACTGATGATTGAGGACTGAGGGTTGAGGACTGAGGATTGAGGATTGAGAATTGAGAATTGAGAATGAGGACTGAGGGTTGAGGATTGAGGTTTGAAGAATGAGGATTGAGGATTGAGGATTGAGGATTGAGGATTGAGGATTGAGGATTGAGGATTGAGGATTGAGTTATGAAGATTGAGTATTCATGACTGATGATTGAGGATTGAGGATTGAGGATTGAGGACTGAGGATTGAAGATTGAGTATTGATGATTGTGGATTGAGGATTGAGGATTGAGGATTGAGGATTGAGGTTTGAGGATTGAGGATTGAAGATTGAGGATTGGGGACTGAGGATTGAGGATTCAGAAGTGAGAATCGAAGATTGAGTATTGAGGATTGAAGATTGAGGTTTGAGGATTGATGATTGAGGATGGAGGATGAGGGCTGAGGGCTGAGGGTTGAGGATTGAGGTTTGAGTATTGAATACTGAGAATTCAGGATATTCTATTGAGTATTGAGAATTGAGGATTGATGGTTGCGTATTGAGGGTTGGGGATTGAGTATCTAGTATTGGATATTGATTATTCAGGATTGAAGATTGAGGATTGAGGATTGAGGATTGAGAATTGAGAATTGTGGATGAGGACTGAGGGTTGAGGATTGAGGTTTGAAGAATGAGTATTGAGGATTGAAGATTGAGGTTTGAGGATTGAGGATTGAGCATGGAGGACGAGGGCTGAGGGTTGAGGACTGAGGTTTGAGTATTGAATACTGAGAATTCAGGATATTCTATTGAGTATTGAGAGTTGAGGATTGATGGTTGAGTATTGAGGACTGAGGGTTGAGTATTGAGGATTGAAGAGTGAGGTTTGAGGACTGAGGATTGAGAATTGAGGATGAGGACTGAGCGTTGAGGATTGAGGTTTGAGGAACGAGGATTGAGGATTGAGAATTGAGGACTGGGGATTGACGATTGAGTATCTAGGATTGAGGAACGAGGATTGAGGATTGAGAATTGAGGACTGAGGATTGACGATTGAGTATTGAGGATTGAGGATTGATGACTGAGGATTGAGGATTGAGTATTGAGGATTGGGTATTGAGGATTGAAGATTGAGTATTGAGGATTGAAGGTTGATGATTGAGGATTGAGGATTGTGGATTGTGGATTGAGGGTTGAGGATTGAAGATTGAGTATTGAGGATTGAAGATTGAGTATTCAGGATTGAAGATTGAGGATTGAGGATTGAGACTTGAGGATTGAGGATTGAGGATTGAAGATTGAGGATTGGGGTTGAGGATTGAGGATTGAGGATTGAGTATTGAGGATTGAGAATTGAGGATTGAGGATTGAAGATTGAGGATTAAGGATTGAGGATTGGGGATTGAGGATCTAGGATTGGAGATTGACTATTGAGGATTGAAGATTGAGGATTGAGGATTGAGAATTGAGAATCGAAGATTGAGTATTGAGGATTGAAGATTGAGGTTTGAGGATTGATGATTGAGGATGGAGGATGAGGGCTGAGGGTTGAGAATTGAGGTTTGAGTATTGAATACTGAGAATTCAGGATATTCTATTGAGTATTGTGGATTGAGGATTGAGGATTGAGGATTGAGGATTCAGTTATGAAGATTGAGTATTCATGACTGATGATTGAGGACTGAGGGTTGAGGACTGAGGATAGAGGATTGAGAATTGAGAATTGAGAATGAGGACTGAGGGTTGAGGATTGAGGTTTGAAGAATGAGGATTGAGGATTGAGGATTGAGGATTGAGGATTGAGGATTGAGTATTGAGGATTGAGGATTGAGTTATGAAGATTGAGTATTCATGACTGATGATTGAGGATTGAGGATTGAGGATTGAGGACTGAGGATTGAAGATTGAGTATTGATGATTGTGGATTGAGGATTGAGGATTGAGGATTGAGGATTGAGGTTTGAGGATTGAGGATTGAAGATTGAGGATTGGGGACTGAGGATTGAGGATTCAGAATTGAGAATCGAAGATTGAGTATTGAGGATTGAAGGTTGAGGTTTGAGGATTGATGATTGAGGATGGAGGATGAGGGCTGAGGGTTGAGGATTGAGGTTTGAGTATTGAATACTGAGAATTCAGGATATTCTATTGAGTATTGAGAATTGAGGATTGATGGTTGCGTATTGAGGGTTGGGGATTGAGTATCTAGTATTGGATATTGATTATTCAGGATTGAAGATTGAGGATTGAGGATTGAGGATTGAGAATTGAGAATTGTGGATGAGGACTGAGGGTTGAGGATTGAGGTTTGAAGAATGAGGATTGAGGATTGAGGATTGAGGATTGAGGATTGAGGATTGAGTATTGAGGACTGAGTTATGAAGATTGAGTATTCATGACTGATGATTGAGGATTGAGGATTGAGGATTGACGATTGAGGATTGAAGATTGAGAATTGATGATTGAGGATTGAGGATTGAGGATTGAGGATTGAGGATTGAGGATTGAGGATTGAAAATTGAGGATTGGGGATTAAGGACTGCGCATTGAGAATTGAGAATCGAAGATTGAGTATTGAGGATTGAAGATAGAGGTTTGAGGATTGAGGATTGAGGATGGAGGATGGGGGCTGAGGGGTGAGGATTGAGGTTTTAGTATTGAATACTGAGAATTCAGGATATTCTATTGAATATTGAGAATTGAGGATTGATGGTTGCGTATTGAGGATTGAGGATTGAGTATTGAGTATTGAGAATTGAAGATTGAGGATTGGGGATTGAGGATTGAGGATTGAAGATTGACGATTGAGTATTGAGGGTTGAAGATTGAGGTTTGAGGATTGAGGATTGAGGATGGAGGATGAGGGCTGAGGGTCGAGGATTGAGGTTTGAGTATTGAATACTGAGAATTCAGGATATTCCATTGAGTATTGAGAATTGAGGATTGATGGTTGCGTATTGAGGATTGAGGATTGAGTATTGAGCATTGAGGATTGAAGATTGAGGTTTGAGGATTGAGGATTGAGAATTGAGGATGAGGACTGAGGGTTGAGGATTGAGGTTTGAGGAACGAGGATTGAGGATTGAGAATTGAGGACTGAGGATTGAGGATTGAGGATTGAGGATTGAGGATTGAGGATGATGGCTGAGTGTTGAGGATTGAGGTTTGAGGACTGAGGACTGAGGATTGAGGATTGAGAATTGAGTATTGAGGATTGAAGATTGACGATTGAGTATTGAGTATTGAGGATTGAGGACTGTGTATTGAGGTTTGAAGATTGAGGATTGAGGATTGAGTATTGAGGATTGAGAATTGAGGATTGAGGATTGAAGATTGAGGATTAAGGACAGAGGATTGGGGATTGAGGATCTAGGATTGGAGATTGACTATTGAGGATTGAGGATTGTGTATTGAGGATGAAGGAACGAGGATTTGGGATTGGGGATGATGGCTGAGGGTTGAGGATTGATGTTTGAGGAACGAGGATTGAGGATTGAGGATTGAGGACAGCGGATTGACGGTTGAGTATTGAAGATTGAGGATTGATGACTGAGGATTGAGGATTGAGGATTGAGGATTGAGGATTGAAGACTGAAGATTGAAGATTGAGTATTGAGGATTGAAGATTGAGGATTGAGGGTTGATGATTGAGGATGGAGGATGAGGGCTGAGGGTTTATGATTGTGGTTTGAGTATTGAATACTGAGAATTCAGGATATTCTATTGAGTATTGAGAATTGAGGATTGATGGTTGAGTATTGAGGATTGAGGATTGAGTATTGAGGATTGAAGATTGAGGTTTGAGGATTGAGGATTGAGAATTGAGGATGAGGACTGAGGGTTGAGGATTGAGGTTTGAGGAACGAGGATTGAAGATTGAGAATTGAGGACTGAGGATTGACGATTGAGTATTGACGATTGAGTATTGAGTATTGAAGATTGATGACTGAGGATTGAGGATTGAGGATTGAGGGTTGAGTATTGAGGATGATGGCTGAGTGTTGAGGATTGAGGTTTGAGGACTGAGGCCTGAGGATTGAGGATTGAGAATTGAGGATTGAGGATTGAGGGTTGAAGATTGAGGATTGGGTATTGAGGATTGAATAATGAGGATTGAGGGTTGAGGGCTGAGGACTGAGGATTGCAGATTGGGTAGTGAGGATTGAGGATTGAAGATTGAGGATTGAGGATTGAGGATTGAGAATTGAGAATTGAGGATGGGGACTGAGGGTTGAGGATTGAGGTTTGAAGAATGAGGATTGAGGATTGAGGATTGAGGATTGAGGATTGAGCATTGAGGATTGAGTTATGAAGATTGAGTATTCATGACTGATGATTGAGGATTGAGGATGGAGGATGAGGCCTGAGGGTTGAGGATTGAGGTTTGAGTATTGAATACTGAGAATTCAGAATATTCTATTGAGTATTGAGAATTGAGGATTGATGGTTGCGTATTGAGGATTGAGGATTGAGTATCGAGTATTGAGAGTTGAAGATTGAGGATTGGGGATTGAGGATTGAGGATTGATAATTGAGAATCGAAGATTGAGTATTGAGGTTTGAAGATTGAGGTTTGAGGATTGAGGATTGAGCATGGAGGACGAGGGCTGAGGGTTGAGGACTGAGGTTTGAGTATTGAATGCTGAGAATTCAGGATATTCTATTGAGTATTGAGAGTTGAGGATTGATGGTTGAGTATTGAGGACTGAGGGTTGAGTATTGAGGATTGAAGAGTGAGGTTTGAGGATTGAGGATCGAGAATTGAGGATGAGGACTGAGCGTTGAGGATTGAGGTTTGAGGAACGAGGATTGAGGATTGAGAATTGAGGACTAGGGATTGACGATTGAGTATCTAGGATTGAGGAACGAGGATTGAGGATTGAGAATTGAGGACTGAGTGTTGACGATTGAGTTTTGAGGATTGAGGATTGATGACTGAGGATTGAGGATTGAGTATTGAGGATTGGGTATTGAGGATTGAAGATTGAGTATTGAGGATTGAAGGTTGATGATGGAGGATTGAGGATCGTGGATTGTGGATTGAGGGTTGAGGATTGAAGATTGAGTATTGAGGATTGAAGATTGAGTATTCAGGATTGAAGATTGAGGATTGAGGATTGAGACTTGAGGATTGAGGATTGAGGATTGAAGATTGAGGATTGGGGATTGAGGATTGAGGATTGAGGATTGAGTATTGAGGATTGAGAATTGAGGATTGAGGATTGAAGATTGAGGATTAAGGATTGAGGATTGGGGATTGAGGATCTAGGATTGGAGATTGACTATTGAGGATTGAAGATTGAGGATTGAGGATTGAGAATTGAGAATCGAAGATTGAGTATTGAGGATTGAAGATTGAGGTTTGAGGATTGATGATTGAGGATGGAGGATGAGGGCTGAGGGTTGAGGATTGAGGTTTGAGTATTGAATACTGAGAATTCAGGATATTCTATTGAGTATTGAGGATTGAGGATTGGGGATTGAGGATTGAGGATTCAGTTATGAAGATTGAGTATTCATGACTGATGATTGAGGACTGAGGGTTGAGGACTGAGGATTGAGGATTGTGAATTGAGAATTGAGAATGAGGACTGAGGGTTGAGGATTGAGGTTTGAAGAATGAGGATTGAAGATTGAGGATTGAGGATTGAGGATTGAGGATTGAGGATTGAGGATTGAGTTATGAAGATTGAGTATTCATGACTGATGATTGAGGATTGAGGATTGAGGATTGAGGACTGAGGATTGAAGATTGAGTATTGATGATTGTGGATTGAGGATTGAGGATTGAGGATTGAGGATTGAGGTCTGAGGATTGAGGATTGAAGATTGAGGATTGGGGACTGAGGATTGAGGATTCAGAATTGAGAATCGAAGATTGAGTATTGAGGATTGAAGATTGAGGTTTGAGGATTGAGGATTGAGGATGGAGGATGAGGGCTGAGGGTTGAGGATTGAGGTTTGAGTATTGAATACTGAGAATTCAGGATATTCTATTGAGTATTGAGAATTGAGGATTGATGGTTGCGTATTGAGGATTGAGGATTGAGTATTGAGTATTGAGAGTTGAAGATTGAGGATTGGGGATTGAGGATTGAGGATTGAGAATTGAGAATCGAAGATTGAGTATTGAGGATTGAAGATTGAGGTTTGAGGATTGAGGATTGAGGATGGAGGATGAGGGCTGAGGGTCGAGGATTGAGGTTTGAGTATTGAATACTGAGAATTCAGGATATTCTAATGAGTATTGAGAATTGAGGATTGATGGTTGCGTATTGAGGACTGAGGATTGAGTATTCAGTATTGAGGCTTGAGGTTCGATGATTGAGGATTGAGGACTGAGGATTGAGGATTGAGGATTGAGGATTGAGGATTGAGCATTGAGGATTGAAGATTGAGGACTGGGGATTGAGGATTGAAGATTGAGGATTAAGGATTGAGGATTGGGGATTGAGTATCTAGGATTGGAGATTGATTATTCAGGATTGAAGATTGAACATTGAGGATTGAGGATTGAGAATTGAGAATTGAGGATGAGGACTGAGGGTTGAGGATTGAGGTTTGAAGAATGAGGGTTGAGGATTGAGGATTGAGGATTGAGGATTGAGGATTGAGTATTGAGGATTGAGTTATGAAGGTTGAGTGTTCATGACTGATGACTGAGGATTGAGGATTGAGGATTGACGATTGAGGGTTGAAGATTGAGAATTGATGATTGAGGATTGAGGATTGAGGATTGAGGATTGAGGATTGAGGATAGAGGATTGAGGATTGAAGATTGAGGATTGGGGATTGAGGATTGAGCATTGAGAATTGAGAATCGAAGATTGAGTATTGAGGATTGAAGATAGAGGTTTGAGTATTGAGGATTGAGGATGGAGGATGAGGGCTGAGGGTTGAGGATTGAGGTTTGAGTATTGAATACTGAGAATTCAGGATATTCTATTGAGTATTGAGAATGGAAGATTGATGGTTGCGTATTGAGGATTGAGGATTGAGTATTGAGTATTGAGAGTTGAAGATTGAGGATTGGGGATTGAGGATTGAGGATTGAGAATTGAGAATCGAAGATTGAGTATAGAGGATTGAAGATTGAGGTTTGAGGATTGAGGATTGAGGATGGAGGATGAGGGCTGAGGTTCGAGGATTGAGGTTTGAGTATTGAATACTGAGAATTCAGGATATTCTATTGAGTATTGAGAATTGAGGATTGATGGTTGCGTATTGAGGATTGAGGATTGAGTATTGAGTATTGAGGATTGAAGATTGAGGTTTGAGGATTGAGGATTGAGAATTGAGGATGAGGACTGAGGGTTGAGGATTGAGGTTTGAGCAAAGAGGATTGAGGATTGAGAATTGAGGACTGAGGATTGAGGATTGAGGATTGAGGATTGAGGATTGAGGATGATGGCTGAGTATTGAGGATTGAAGATTGAGGTTTGAGGATTGAGGATTGAGCATGGAGGATGAGGGCTGAGGGTTGTGGACTGAGGTTTGAGTATTCAATACTGAGAATTCAGGATATTCTATTGAGTGTTGAGGGTTGAGGATTGATGGTTGAGTATTGAGGACTGAGGGTTGAGTATTGAGGATTGAAGAGTGAGGTTTGAGGATTGAGGATTGAGAATTGAGGACTGGGGATTGACGATTGAGTACCTAGGATTGAGGAACGAGGATTGAGGATTGAGAATTGAGGACTGAGTATTGACGATTGAGTATTGAGGATTGAGGATTGATGACTGAGGATTGAGGATTGAGTATTGAGGATTGGGTATTGAGGATTGAAGAATGAGGATTGACTATTCAGGATTGAGGATTGAGGATTGAAGATTGAGTATTGAGGATTGAAGGTTGATGATTGAGGATTGAGGATTGTGGATTGTGGATTGAGGGTTGAGGATTGAAGATTGAGTATCGAGGATTGAAGATTGAGAATTTAGGATTGAAGATTGAGGATTGAGGATTGAAGATTGAGGATTGGGGATTGAGGATTGAGGATTGAAGATTGAGGATTAAGGATTGAGGATTGGGGATTGAGGATCTAGGATTGGAGACTGACTATTGAGGATTGAGGATTGAGGAATAAGGATTGAGGAACGAGGATTGAGGATTGAGGATGACGGCTGAGGGTTGAGGATTGATGTATGAGGAACGAGGATTGAGGATTGAGGATTGAGGACTGCGGATTGACGATTGAGTATTGAAGATTGAGGATTGATGACTGAGGATTGAGGATTGAGGATTGAGGATTGAGGATTGAGGATTGAAGATAGAAGATTGAGTATTGAGGATTGAGGATTGAGGATTGGGGATTGAGGATTGAGGATTGAGGTTTGACGATTGACGATTGAGGATAGAAGATTGAATATCGTGGTCTGAGGATTGAGGATTGAGGGTTCAAGATTGAGGTATTGAGGACTGACGATTGAAAATTGAGGACTGAGTATTGAAAACTGAGGATTGAGGATATTCTATTGAGGATTGAAAACTGAGGATTGAGGATTGAGGATTAAGGATTGAGGATTGAAGGTTGAGGTTTGAGGATTGACGATTGAGGATTGAGGATTGGGGATTGAGGATTGAGGATTGATGGCTGAGGATTGATGATTGATGATTGAAGATTGAGAACTGAGGATTGAGGACTGAGGGTTGAGGATTAAGTGCTGTGAATTTATGATTGACAATCGAATATTGAGTGTTGAGGCTTGAGGACTGAGGATTGAGCTTCGAGTATTGAGGATAGAGGATTGAGGCTTGAGGACTGAGGATTGAGGATTGAATATTGAGGATCGAGAATTGATGACTGAGGATTGAGGATCGAGGATTGAGGATTGATTACTGAGGAGTGAGGATTGAGGATTGAAGATTGAGTGTCGTGGACTGAGGATTGAGGATTGAAGATTGAGGATTGAGAATTGGTGATTGAGGATTGAAGATTGAGGACAGAGTATGAAAACTGAGAATTGAAGGTATTCTATCGAGGATTGAAAATTGAGGATTGAGGATAGAGGATTGAGGATCAAGGGTTGAGGATTGAAGTTTGAGGTTTGAGGATTGACGATTGTGGATTGAGGATTGGGGATTGAGGATTGAGGATTGATGGTTGAGGATTGAGGATTGACGATTGAGGATTTAGGATCGAGGATTGAGGATTGTGGATTGAGGATTGAGGATTGATTACTGAGGGTTGAGTATTGAGGATTGAGGATTGAAGATTCAGCATTGAGGATTGAGGATAGAGGACTGATGATTGAGGATTGAGGATTGAAGATTGAGGGTTGGGGATTGAGGATTGAGGATTGGGTATGAGGATTGAAGAATGAGGATTGACGATTCAGGATTGAGGATTGAGGATTGAAGATTGAGTATTGAGGATTGAAGGTTGATGGTTGAGGATTGAGGATTGTGGATTGTGGATTGAGGCTTGAGGATTGAGGATTGAGGATTGAAGATTGAGGATAGGGGATTGAGGATTGAGGATTGAGGATTGAGTATTGAGGATTGAGAATTGAGGATTGAGGATTGAAGATTGAGGGTTAAGGATTGAGGATTGGGGATTGAGGATCTAGGATTGGAGATTGACTATTGAGGATTGAGGATTGAGGATTAAGGATTGAGGAACGAGGATTGAGGATTGAGGATGACGGCTGAGGGTTGAGGATTGATGTATGAGGAACGAGGATTGAGGATTGAGGATTGAGGACTGCGGATTGACGATTGAGTATTGAAGATTGAGGATTGCTGACTGAGGATTGAGGATTGAGGATTGAGGATTGGGTATGAGGATTGAAGAATGAGGATTGACGATTCAGGATTGAGGATTAAGGATTGAAGATTGAAAATTGAGGACTGAAGGTTGATGATTGAGGATTGAGGATTGTGGATTGTGGATTGAGGGTTGACGATTGAAGATTGAGTATTGAGGATTGAAGATTGAGTATTCAGGATTGAAGATTGAGGATTGAGGATTGAGGCTTGAGGATTGAGGATTGAGGATTGAAGATTGAGGATTGGGGATTGAGGATTGAGGATTGATAATTGTGAATTGAGGATGAGGACTGAGGGTTGAGGATTGAGGTTTGAGGAATGAGGACTGAGGATTGAGAGTTGAGGATTGAGGATTGAGGATTGAGGATTGAGGATTGAAGATTGAGTATTGGGGATTGAGGATTGAGGATTGACAATTGAGGACCGAAGATTAAGTATTGAGGATTGAAGATTGAGGTTTGAGGATTGAGGATTGAGGATGGAGGATGAGGGCTGAGGGTTGAGGATTGAGGTTTGAGTACTGAATTCTGAGAGTTCAGAATATTCTATTGAGTATTGAGAATTGAGGATTGATGGTTGAGTATTGAGGATTGAGGATTGAGTATTAAGGATTGAAGATTGAGGTTTGAGGATTGAGGATTGAGAATTGAGAATGAGGACTGAGGGTTGAGGATTGAGGATTGAGGATGAGGGCTGAGGGTTGAGGGTTGAGGTTTGAGGACAGAGGACCGAGTATTGAGGATTGAGAATTGAGGATTGAGGATTGAGGTTTGAAGATTGAGGATTGGGTATTGAGGATTGAAGAATGAGGATTGAGGATTGAGGATTGAGGATTGAGGATTGAAGATAGAGTATTGAGGATTGAAGACTGACGATTGAGGATTGAGGATTGACGATTCAGGATTGAGGATTGAGGATTGAAGATTGAGTTATGAAGATTGAGTATTCATGACTGATGATTGAGGATTGAGGATTGAGGATTGAGGACTGAGGATTGAGGATTAAAGATTGAGTATTGATGATTGAGGATTGAGGATTGAGGATTAAGGATTGAGGATGAGGATTGAAGATTGAGGATTGGGGATTGAGGATTGAGGATTGAGAATTGAGAATCGAAGATTGAGTATTGAGGATTGAAGAGTGAGGTTTGAGGATTGAGGATTGAGAATTGAGGATGAGGACTGAGCGTTGAGGATTGAGGTTTGAGGAACGAGGATTGAGGATTGAGAATTGAGGACTGGGGATTGACGATTGAGTATCTAGTATTGAGGAACGAGGATTGAGGATTGAGAATTGAGGACTGAGGATTGACGATTGAGTATTGAGGATTGAGGATTGATGACTGAGGATTGAGGATTGAGTATTGAGGATTGGGTATTGAGGATTGAAGAATGAGGATTGACTATTCAGGATTGAGGATTGAGGATAGAAGATTGAGTATTGAGGATTGAAGGTTGATGATTGAGGATTGAGGATTGTGGATTGTGGATTGAGGGTTGAGGATTGAAGATTGAGTATTGAGGATTGAAGATTGAGTATTCAGGATTGAAGATTGAGGATTGAGTATTGAGACTTGAGGATTGATGATTGAGGATTGAAGACTGAGGATTGAGGATTGAGGATTGAGGATTGAAGATTGAGTATTGGGGATTGCGGATTGAGGATTGACGATAGAGTATTGAAGATTGAGGATTGATGATTGAGGATTGTGTATTGATGATTGATGATTGATGATTGAGGATTGAGGTTTGGAGATTGAATATTCAGGATTGAGTATTGAAGATTGAGGATTGAGGACTGAGGATTGAGGATTGAGGATTGAAGATTGTGGACTGAGAGTTGAGGATTGAATGTTCAGAATTGATGTTTGAGGATTGATAGTTGAAGATTGAAGATTGTGGATTGAACTTTGAAATCTGAGAATTGAGGATATTCTGTTGAGGATTGAGAATTGGAGATTGAGGATTGAGGATTGAGGATTGAGGGTTGATGTCTGAGGGTTGGGGGTTGTGCGTTGAGGATTGAGGATTGAGCACTGAATATTGAGGATTGAGGTTTGTCGCCTGTGGTTTGATCATTGAGGATAGAGGATTTGGGACTGAGGGTTGAGGATTGAGTATTCAGGATTGAGGATTGAGGATTGACGATTGAGGATTGAGGATTGAAGATTGAGTGTCGTGGGCTGCGGATTGAGGATTGAGGGTTGAAGATTGAGGATTGAGGACTGACGATTGAAGATTGAGGACTGAGTATTGAAAACTGAGAATTGCGGATATTCTATTGAGAATTGAAAATTGAGGACTGAGGATTGAGGATTGAGGATTAAGGGTTGAGGATTGAAGGTTGAGGTTTGAGGATTGACGTTTGAGGATTGGGGATTGGGGTTTGAGTATTGAGGATTGAGGATTGAGTATTGAGTATTGAGGGTTGAAGATTGAGGATTGGGGATTGAGTATTGAGGATTGAGAATTGAGAATCGAAGATTGAGTATTGAGGATTGATGATTGAGGTTTGAGGATTGAGGATTGAGGATGGAGGATGAGGGCTGAGGGTTGAGGATTGAGGTTTGAGAATTGAATACTGAGAATTCAGGATATTCTATTGAGTATTGAGAATTGAGGATTGATGGTTGCGTATTGAGGATAGAGGCATGAGTATTGAGTATTGAGGGTTGAAGATTGAGGTTTGAGGATTTAGGATTGAGGATTGAGGATTGAGGATTGAGGATTGAGCATTGAGGATTGAAGATTGAGGACTGGGGATTGAGGATTGAAGATTGAGGATTAAGGATTGAGGATTGGGGATTGAGTATCTAGGATTGGAGATTGATTATTCAGGATTGAAGATTGAGGGTTGAGGATTGAGGATTGAGAATTGAGAATTGAGGAAGAGGACTGAGGGTTGAGGATTGAGGTTTGAAGAATGAGGATTGAGGATTGAGGATTGAGGATTGAGGATTGAGGATTGAGTATTGAGGATTGAGTTATGAAGATTGAGTATTCATGACTGATGATTGAGGATTGAGGATTGAGGATTGACGATTGAGGATTGAAGATTGAGAATTGATGATTGAGTATTGAGGATTGAGGATTGAGGATTGAGGATTGAGGATTGAGGATTGAAGATTGAGGATTGGGGATTGAGGATTGAGCATTGAGAATTGAGAATCGAAGATTGAGTATTGAGGATTGATGATAGAGGTTTGAGGATTGAGGATTGAGGATGGAGGATGAGGGCTGAGGGTTGAGGATTGAGGTTTGGGTATTGAATACTGAGAATTCAGAATATTCTATTGAGTATTGAGAATTGAGGATTGATGGTTGCGTATTGAGGATTGAGGATTGAGTATTGAGTATTGAGAGTTGAAGATTGAGGATTGGGGATTGAGGATTGAGGATTGATAATTGAGAATCGAAGATTGAGTATTGAGGATCGAAGATTGAGGTTTGAGGATTGAGGATTGAGCATGGAGGACGAGGGCTGAGGGTTGAGGACTGAGGTTTGAGTATTGAATACTGAGAATTCAGGATATTCTATTGAGTATTGAGAGTTGAGGATTGATGGTTGAGTATTGAGGACTGAGGGTTGAGTATTGAGGATTGAAGAGTGAGGTTTGAGGATTGAGGATTGAGAATTGAGGATGAGGACTGAGCGTTGAGGATTGAGGTTTGAGGAACGAGGATTGAGGATTGAGAATTGAGGACTGGGGATTGACGATTGAGTATCTAGGATTGAGGAACGAGGATTGAGGATTGAGAATTGAGGACTGAGGATTGACGATTGAGTATTGAGGATTGAGGATTGATGACTGAGGATTGAGGATTGAGTATTGAGGATTGGGTATTGAGGATTGAAGATTGAGTATTGAGGATTGAAGGTTGATGATTGAGGATTGAGGATTGTGGATTGTGGATTGAGGGTTGAGGATTGAAGATTGAGTATTGAGGATTGAAGATTGAGTATTCAGGATTGAAGATTGAGGATTGAGGATTGAGACTTGAGGATTGAGGATTGAGGATTGAAGATTGAGGATTGGGGTTGAGGATTGAGGATTGAGGATTGAGTATTGAGGATTGAGAATTGAGGATTGAGGATTGAAGATTGAGGATTAAGGATTGAGGATTGGGGATTGAGGATCTAGGATTGGAGATTGACTATTGAGGATTGAAGATTGGAGATTGACTATTGAGGATTGAAGATTGAGGATTGAGGATTGAGAATTGAGAATCGAAGATTGAGTATTGAGGATTGAAGATTGAGGTTTGAGGATTGATGATTGAGGATGGAGGATGAGGGCTGAGGGTTGAGGATTGAGGTTTGAGTATTGAATACTGAGAATTCAGGATATTCTATTGAGTATTGAGGATTGAGGATTGAGGATTGAGGATTGAGGATTCAGTTATGAAGATTGAGTATTCATGACTGATGATTGAGGACTGAGGGTTGAGGACTGAGGATTGAGGATTGAGAATTGAGAATTGAGAATGAGGACTGAGGTTTGAGGATTGAGGTTTGAAGAATGAGGATTGAGGATTGAGGATTGAGGATTGAGGATTGAGGATTGAGTTATGAAGATTGAGTATTCATGACTGATGATTGAGGATTGAGGATTGAGGATTGAGGACTGAGGATTGAAGATTGAGTATTGATGATTGTGGATTGAGGATTGAGGATTGAGGATTGAGGATTGAGGATTGAGGATTGAGGATTGAAAATTGAGGATTGGGGATTAAGGACTGCGCATTGAGAATTGAGAATCGAAGATTGAGTATTGAGGATTGAAGATAGAGGTTTGAGGATTGAGGATTGAGGATGGAGGATGAGGGCTGAGGGTCGAGGATTGAGGTTTGAGTATTGAATACTGAGAATTCAGGATATTCCATTGAGTATTGAGAATTGAGGATTGATGGTTGCGTATTGAGGATTGAGGATTGAGTATTGAGCATTGAGGATTGAAGATTGAGGTTTGAGGATTGAGGATTGAGAATTGAGGATGAGGACTGAGCGTTGAGGATTGAGGTTTGAGGAACGAGGATTGAGGATTGAGAATTGAGTACTGAGGATTGAGGATTGAGGATTGAGGATTGAGGATTGAGGATGATGGCTGAGTGTTGAGGATTGAGGTTTGAGGACTGAGGACTGAGGATTGAGGATTGAGAATTGAGTATTGAGGATTGAAGATTGACGATTGAGTATTGAGTATTGAGGATTGAGGACTGTGTATTGAGGTTTGAAGATTGAGGATTGAGGATTGAGTATTGAGGATTGAGAATTGAGGATTGAGGATTGAAGATTGAGGATTAAGGACTGAGGATTGGGCATTGAGGATCTAGGATTGGAGATTGACTATTGAGGATTGAGGATTGAGTATTGAGGATGAAGGAACGAGGATTGGGGATTGGGGATGATGGCTGAGGGTTGAGGATTGATGTTTGAGGAACGAGGATTGAGGATTGAGGATTGAGGACAGCGGATTGACGGTTGAGTATTGAAGATTGAGGATTGATGACTGAGGATTGAGGATTGAGGATTGAGGATTGAGGATTGAAGACTGAAGATTGAAGATTGAGTATTGAGGATTGAAGATTGAGGATTGAGGGTTGAGGATTGAGGATGGAGGATGAGGGCTGAGGGTTTATGATTGAGGTTTGAGTATTGAATACTGAGAATTCAGGATATTCTATTGAGTATTGAGAATTGAGGATTGATGGTTGAGTATTGAGGATTGAGGATTGAGTATTGAGTATTGAGAGTTGAAGATTGAGGATTGGGGATTGAGGATTGAGGATTGATAATTGAGAATCGAAGATTGAGTATTGAGGTTTGAAGATTGAGGTTTGAGGATTGAGGATTGAGCATGGAGGACGAGGGCTGAGGGTTGAGGACTGAGGTTTGAGTATTGAATGCTGAGAATTCAGGATATTCTATTGAGTATTGAGAGTTGAGGATTGATGGTTGAGTATTGAGGACTGAGGGTTGAGTATTGAGGATTGAAGAGTGAGGTTTGAGGATTGAGGATTGAGAATTGAGGATGAGGACTGAGCGTTGAGGATTGAGGTTTGAGGAACGAGGATTGAGGATTGAGAATTGAGGACTAGGGATTGACGATTGAGTATCTAGGATTGAGGAACGAGGATTGAGGATTGAGAATTGAGGACTGAGTGTTGACGATTGAGTTTTGAGGATTGAGGATTGATGACTGAGGATTGAGGATTGAGTATTGAGGATTGGGTATTGAGGATTGAAGATTGAGTATTGAGGATTGAAGGTTGATAATGGAGGATTGAGGATTGTGGATTGTGGATTGAGGGTTGAGGATTGAAGATTGAGTATTGAGGATTGAAGATTGAGTATTCAGGATTGAAGATTGAGGATTGAGGATTGAGACTTGAGGATTGAGGATTGAGGATTGAAGATTGAGGACTGGGGATTGAGGATTGAGGATTGAGGATTGAGTATTGAGGATTGAGAATTGAGGATTGAGGATTGAAGATTGAGGATTAAGGATTGAGGATTGGGGATTGAGGATCTAGGATTGGAGATTGACTATTGAGGATTGAAGATTGAGGATGGAGGATTGAGAATTGAGAATCGAAGATTGAGTATTGAGTATTGAAGATTGAGGTTTGAGGATTGATGATTGAGGATGGAGGATGAGGGCTGAGGGTTGAGGATTGAGGTTTGAGTATTGAATACTGAGAATTCAGGATATTCTATTGAGTATTGAGGATTGAGGATTGGGGATTGAGGATTGAGGATTCAGTTATGAAGATTGAGTATTCATGACTGATGATTGAGGACTGAGGGTTGAGGACTGAGGATTGAGGATTGTGAATTGAGAATTGAGAATGAGGACTGAGGGTTGAGGATTGAGGTTTGAAGAATGAGGATTGAAGATTGAGGATTGAGGATTGAGGATTGACGTTTGAGGATTGAGGATTGAGTTATGAAGATTGAGTATTCATGACTGATGATTGAGGATTGAGGATTGAGGATTGAGGACTGAGGATTGAAGATTGAGTATTGATGATTGTGAATTGAGGATTGAGGATTGAGGATTGAGGATTGAGGTCTGAGGATTGAGGATTGAAGATTGAGGATTGGGGACTGAGGATTGAGGATTCAGAATTGAGAATCGAAGATTGAGTATTGAGGATTGAAGATTGAGGTTTGAGGATTGAGGATTGAGGATGGAGGATGAGGGCTGAGGGTTGAGGATTGAGGTTTGAGTATTGAATACTGAGAATTCAGGATATTCTATTGAGTATTGAGAATTGAGGATTGATGGTTGCGTATTGAGGACTGAGGATTGAGTATTCAGTATTGAGGCTTGAGGTTGGATGATTGAGGATTGAGGACTGAGGATTGAGGATTGAGGATTGAGGATTGAGCATTGAGGATTGAAGATTGAGGACTGGGGATTGAGGATTGAAGATTGAGGATTAAGGATTGAGGATTGGGGATTGAGTATCTAGGATTGGAGATTGATTATTCAGGATTGAAGATTGAACATTGAGGATTGAGGATTGAGAATTGAGAATTGAGGATGAGGACTGAGGGTTGAGGATTGAGGTTTGAAGAATGAGGGTTGAGGATTGAGGATTGAGGATTGAGGATTGAGGATTGAGTATTGAGGATTGAGTTATGAAGGTTGAGTATTCATGACTGATGACTGAGGATTGAGGATTGAGGATTGACGATTGAGGGTTGAAGATTGAGAATTGATGATTGAGGATTGAGGATTGAGGATTGAGGATTGAGGATTGAGGATTGAGGATTGAAGATTGAGGATTGGGGATTGAGGATTGAGCATTGAGAATTGAGAATCGAAGATTGAGTGTTGAGGATTGAAGATAGAGGTTTGAGGATTGAGGATTGAGGATGGAGGATGAGGGCTGAGGGTTGAGGATTGAGATTTGAGTATTGAATACTGAGAATTCAGGATATTCTATTGAGTATTGAGAATTGAAGATTGATGGTTGCGTATTGAGGATTGAGGATTGAGTATTGAGTATTGAGAGTTGAAGATTGAGGATTGGGGATTGAGGATTGAGGATTGAGAATTGAGAATCGAAGATTGAGTATAGAGGATTGAAGATTGAGGTTTGAGGATTGAGGATTGAGGATGGAGGATGAGGGGCTGAGGGTTGAGGATTGAGGTTTGAGTATTGAATACTGAGAATTCAGGATATTCTGTTGAGTATTGAGAATTGAGGATTGATGGTTGCGTATTGAGGACTGAGGATTGAGTATTCAGTATTGAGGCTTGAGGTTCGATGATTGAGGATTGAGGACTGAGGATTGAGGATTGAGGATTGAGGATTGAGCATTGAGGATTGAAGATTGAGGACTGGGGATTGAGGATTGAAGATTGAGGATTAAGGATTGAGGATTGGGGATTGAGTATCTAGGATTGGAGATTGATTATTCAGGACTGAAGATTGAGCATTGAGGATTGAGGATTGAGAATTGAGAACTGAGGATGAGGACTGAGGGTTGAGGATTGAGGTTTGAAGAATGAGGATTGAGGATTGAGGATTGAGGATTGAGTATTGAGTATTGAGAGTTGAAGATTGAGGATTGGGGATTGAGGGTTGAGGATTGAGAATTGAGAATCGAAGATTGAGTATTGAGGATTGAAGATTGAGGTTTGAGGATTGAGGATTGAGGATGGAGGATGAGGGCTGAGGGTCGAGGATTGAGGTTTGAGTATTGAATACTGAGAATTCAGGATATTCTATTGAGTATTGGGGATTGAGGATTGATGGTTGCGTATTGAGGATTGAGGATTGAGTATTGAGCACTGAGGATTGAAGATTGAGGTTTGAGGATTGAGGATTGAGAATTGAGGATGAGGACTGAGGGTTGAGGATTGAGGTTTGAGGAACGAGGATTGAGGATTGAGAATTGAGGACTGAGGATTGAGGATTGAGGATTGAGGATTGAGGATTGAGGATGATGGCTGAGTGTTGAGGATTGAGGTTTGAGGACTGAGGACTGAGGATTGAGGATTGAGAATTGAGTATTGAGGATTGAAGATTGACGATTGAGTATTGAGTATTGAGGATTGAGGACTGGGTATTGAGGTTTGAAGATTGAGGATTAAGGATTGAGGATTGGGGATTGAGGATCTAGGATTGGAGATTGATTATTCAGGATTGAAGATTGAGTATTGAAGATTGAGGATTGAGAATTGAGAATTGAGAATTGAGGATGAGGACTGAGGGTTGAGGATTGAGGTTTGAAGAATGAGGATTGAGGATGGAGGATTGAGGATTGAGGATTGAGGATTGAAGATTGAGTTATGAAGATTGAGTATTCATGACTGATGATTGAGGATTGAGGATTGAGGATTGAGGACTGAGGATTGAGGATTAAAGATTGAGTATTGATGATTGAGGATTGAGGATTGAGGATTAAGGATTGAGGATGAGGATTGAAGATTGAGGATTGGGGATTGAGGATTGAGGATTGAGAATTGAGAATCGAAGATTGAGTATTGAGGATTGAAGAGTGAGGTTTGAGGATTGAGGATTGAGAATTGAGGATGAGGACTGAGCGTTGAGGATTGAGGTTTGAGGATCGAGGATTGAGGATTGAGAATTGAGGACTGGGGATTGACGATTGAGTATCTAGTATTGAGGAACGAGGATTGAGGATTGAGAATTGAGGACTGAGGATTGACGATTGAGTATTGAGGATTGAGGATTGATGACTGAGGATTGAGGATTGAGTATTGAGGATTGGGTATTGAGGATTGAAGAATGAGGATTGACTATTCAGGATTGAGGATTGAGGATAGAAGATTGAGTATTGAGGATTGAATGTTGATGATTGAGGATTGAGGATTGTGGATTGAAGATTGAGTATTCAGGATTGAAGATTGAGGATTGAGTATTGAGACTTGAGGATTGATGATTGAGGATTGAAGATTGAGGATTGGGGATTGAGGATTGAGGGTTGAGGATTGAGTATTGAGGATTGAGAATTGAAGATTGAGGATTGATGACTGAGGATTGAGGATTGAGGATTGAGGATTGAGGATTGAGGATTGAAGATAGAAGATTGAGTATTGAGGATTGAAGATTGAGGATTGAGGTTTGAGGATTGAGGATTGAGGATGGAGGATGAGGGCTGAGGGTTGAGGATTGAGGTTTGAGTATTGAATACTGAGAATTCAGGATATTCTATTGAGTATTGAGAATTGAGGATTGATGGTTGAGTATTGAGGATTGAGGGTTGAGTATTGAGGATTGAAGATTGACGATTGAGGATTGAGTATTGAGAATTGAGAATTGAGGATTGAGGGTTGAGGATTGAGGACGAGGACTAACGGTTGAGGATAGAGGTTTGAGGTTTGATGATTGAGGATTGAGGACTGAGGATTGAGGATTGGGGACTGAGGATTGAGCATTGAGGATTGAAGATTGAGGACTGGGGATTGAGGATTGAAGATTGAGGATTAAGGATTGATAATTGGGGATTGAGGATCTAGGATTGGAGATTGATTATTCAGGATTGAAGATTGAGGATTGAGGATTGAGGATTGATAATTGAGAATTGAGGATGAGCACTGAGGGTTGAGGATTGAGGTTTGAGGAATGAGGATTGAGGATTGAGTTATGAAGATTGAGTATTCATGACTGATCATTGAGGATTGAGGTTTGAGGATTGAGGATTGAGGATTGAAGATTGAGTATTGATGATTGAGGATTGAGTATTGAGGATTGAGGATTGAAGATTGAGGTTTGAGGATTGAGGATTGAGAATTGAGGATGAGGACTGAGGGTTGAGGATTGAGGTTTGAGGAACGAGGATTGAAGATTGAGAATTGAGGACTGTGGATTGACGATTGATTATTGAGGATTGAGGATTGATGACTGAGGATTGAGGATTGAGGATTGAAGATTGAGTATTCAGGATTGAGGTTTGAGGCTTGAGGATTGAGGATTGAGGATTGAGTATTGAGGATTGATGATTGAAGACTGAGTATTGAGGATTGAAGACTGACGACTGAGGATTCAGGATTGAGGATCGAGGATCAGGGCTGAGGGTTGAGGATTGAGGATTGAGGATTGAGGATTGAAGATTGAGTATTGGGGATTGCGGATTGAGGATTGACGATAGAGTATTGAAGATTGAGGATTGATGATTGAGGATTGTGTATTGATGATTGATGATTGATGATTGAGGATTGAGGTTTGGAGATTGAATATTCAGGATTGAGTATTGAAGATTGAGGATTGAGGACTGAGGATTGAGGATTGAGGATTGAGATTGTGGACTGAGAGTTGAGGATTGAATGTTGAGAATTGATGTTTGAGGATTGATAGTTGAAGATTGAAGATTGTGGATTGAACTTTGAAATCTGAGAATTGAGGATATTCTGTTGAGGATTGAGAATTGGATATTGAGGATTGAGGATTGAGGATTGAGGGTTGATGTCTGAGGGTTGGGGGTTGTGCGTTGAGGATTGAGGATTGAGCACTGAATATTGAGGATTGAGGTTTGTCGCCTGTGGTTTGATCATTGAGGATAGAGGATTTGGGACTGAGGGTTGAGGATTGAGTATTCAGGATTGAGGATTGAAGATTGACGATTGAGGATTGAGGATTGAAGATTGAGTGTCGTGGGCTGCGGATTGAGGATTGAGGGTTGAAGATTGAGGATTGAGGACTGACGATTGAAGATTGAGGACTGAGTATTGAAAACTGAGAATTGCGGATATTCTATTGAGGATTGAAAATTGAGGACTGAGGATTGAGGATTGAGGATTAAGGGTTGAGGATTGAAGGTTGAGGTTTGAGGATTGACGTTTGAGGATTGGGGATTGCGGATTGAGTATTGAGGATTGAGGATTGAGTATTGAGTATTGAGGGTTGAAGATTGAGGATTGGGGATTGAGTATTGAGGATTGAGAATTGAGAATCGAAGATTGAGTATTGAGGATTGAAGATTGAGGTTTGAGGATTGAGGATTGAGGATGGAGGATGAGGGCTGAGGGTTGAGGATTGAGGTTTGAGAATTGAATACTGAGAATTCAGGATATTCTATTGAGTATTGAGAATTGAGGATTGATGGTTGCGTATTGAGGATTGAGGCATGAGTATTGAGTATTGAGGGTTGAAGATTGAGGTTTGAGGATTGAGGATTGAGGATTGAGGATTGAGGATTGAGGATTGAGCATTGAGGATTGAAGATTGAGGACTGGGGATTGAGGATTGAAGATTGAGGATTAAGGATTGAGGATTGGGGATTGAGTATCTAGGATTGGAGATTGATTATTCAGGATTGAAGATTGAGGATTGAGGATTGAGAATTGAGAATCGAAGATTGAGTATAGAGGATTGAAGATTGAGGTTTGAGGATTGAGGATTGAGGATGGAGGATGAGGGCTGACGTTCGAGGATTGAGGTTTGAGTATTGAATACTGAGAATTCAGGATATTCTATTGAGTTTTGAGAATTGAGGATTGATGGTTGCGTATTGAGGACTGAGGATTGAGTACTGAGTATTGAGGATTGAAGATTGAGGTTTGAGGATTGAGGATTGAGGATTGAGAATTGAGGATGAGGACTGAGGGTTGAGGATTGAGGTTTGAGCAAAGAGGATTGAGGATTGAGAATTGAGGACTGAGGATTGAGGATTGAGGATTCAGGATTGAGGATTGAGGATGATGGCTGAGTATTGAGGATTGAAGATTGAGGTTTGAGGATTGGGGATTGAGCATGGAGGATGAGGGCTGAGGGTTGAGGACTGAGGTTTGAGTATTGAATACTGAGAATTCAGGATATTCTATTGAGTGTTGAGGGTTGAGGATTGATGGTTGAGTATTGAGGACTGAGGGTTGAGTATTGAGGATTGAAGAGTGAGGTTTGAGGATTGAGGATTGAGAATTGAGGACTGGGGATTGACGATTGAGTATCTAGGATTGAGGAACGAGGATTGAGGATTGAGAATTGAGGACTGAGTATTGACGATTGAGTATTGAGGATTGAGGATTGATGACTGAGGATTGAGGATTGAGTATTGAGGATTGGGTATTGAGGATTGAAGAATGAGGATTGACTATTCAGGATTGAGGATTGAGGATTGAAGATTGAGTATTGAGGATTGAAGGTTGATGATTGAGTATTGAGGATTGTGGATTGTGGATTGAGGGTTGAGGATTGAAGATTGAGTATCGAGGATTGAAGATTGAGGATTAAGGATTGAGGATTGGGGATTGAGGATCTAGGATTGGAGACTGACTATTGAGGATTGAGGATTGAGGAATAAGGATTGAGGAACGAGGATTGAGGATTGAGGATGACGGCTGAGGGTTGAGGATTGATGTATGAGGAACGAGGATTGAGGATTGAGGATTGAGGACTGCGGATTGACGATTGAGTATTGAAGATTGAGGATTGATGACTGAGGATTGAGGATTGAGGATTGAGGATTGAGGATTGAAGATTGAAGATTGAAGATTGAGTATTGAGGATTGAAGATTGAGGATTGAGGATTGAGGATTGAGGATGGAGGATGAGGGCTGAGGGTTGATGATTGAGGTTTGGGTATTGAATACTGAGAATTCAGGATATTCTATTGAGTATTGAGAATTGAGGATTGATGGTTGAGGATTGAGGATTGAGGATTGAGTATTGAGGATTGAAGATTGAGGTTTGAGGATTGAGGATTGAGAATTGAGGATGAGGACTGAGGGTTGAGGATTGAGGTTTGATGACTGAGGACTGAGGATTGAGGATTGAGAATTGAGGATTGAGGCTTGAGGGTTGAAGATTGAGGATTGGGTATTGAGGATTGAAGAATGAGGATTGAGGGTTGAGGGTTGAGGACTGAGGATTGCAGATTGGGTATTGAGGATTGAGGATTGAAGATTGAGGATTAAGGATTGAGGACTGGGGATTGAGGATTGAGGATTGAAGGTTGAGTATTGAGGATTGAAGACTGACGATTGAGGATTGAGGATTGAGAATTGAGAATTGAGGATTGAGGGTTGAGGATTGAGGTCGAGGACTGACGGCTGAGGATTGAGGTTTGAGGTTTGATGATTGAGGATTGAGGACTGAGGATTGAGGATTGTCGATTGAGGATTGAGCATTGAGGATTGAAGATTGAGGACTGGGGATTGAGGGTTGAAGATTGAGGATTAAGGATTGAGGATTGGGGATTGAGTATCTAGGATTGGAGACTGATTATTCAGGATTGAGGATTGAGGATTGAGGATTGAGTACTGAGAATTGGGAATTGAGGATGAGGACTGAGGGTTGAGGATTGAGGTTTGAAGAACGAGGATTGAGGATTGAGGATTGAGGATTTAGGATTGAGTATTGAGGATTGAGGATTGAGGATTGAGGTATGAAGATTGAGTATTCATGACTGATGTTTGAGGATTGAGGATTGAGGACTGAGGATTGAGGATTGAAGATTGAGAATTGATGATTGAGGATTGAGGATTGAGGATTGAGGATTGAGGATTGAGGATTGAGGACTGAAGATTGAGGATTGGGGATTGAGGATTGAGGATTGAGAATTGAGAATCGAAGATTGAGTATTGAGGATTGAAAATTGAGGTTTGAGGATTGAGGATTGAGGATGGAGGATGAGGGCTGAGGGTTGAGGATTGAGGTTTGAGTATTGAATACTGAGAATTCAGGATATTCTATTGAGTATTGAGAATTGAGGATTGATTGTTGCGTATTGAGGATTGAGGATTGAGGATTGAGGATTGAGGATTGAAGATTGAGGATTGGGGACTGAGGATTGAGGACTGAGAATTGAGAATCGAAGATTGAGTATTGAGGATTGAAGATTGAGGTTTGAGGATTGAGGATTGAGGATGGAGGATGAGGGGCTGAGGGTTGAGGATTGAGGTTTGAGTATTGAATACTGAGAATTCAGGATATTCTGTTGAGTATTGAGAATTGAGGATTGATGGTTGCGTATTGAGGACTGAGGATTGAGTATTCAGTATTGAGGCTTGAGGTTCGATGATTGAGGATTGAGGACTGAGGATTGAGGATTGAGGATTGAGGATTGAGCATTGAGGATTGAAGATTGAGGACTGGGGATTGAGGATTGAAGATTGAGGATTAAGGATTGAGGATTGGGGATTGAGTATCTAGGATTGGAGATTGATTATTCAGGACTGAAGATTGAGCATTGAGGATTGAGGATTGAGAATTGAGAACTGAGGATGAGGACTGAGGGTTGAGGATTGAGGTTTGAAGAATGAGGATTGAGGATTGAGGATTGAGGATTGAGTATTGAGTATTGAGAGTTGAAGATTGAGGATTGGGGATTGAGGGTTGAGGATTGAGAATTGAGAATCGAAGATTGAGTATTGAGGATTGAAGATTGAGGTTTGAGGATTGAGGATTGAGGATGGAGGATGAGGGCTGAGGGTCGAGGATTGAGGTTTGAGTATTGAATACTGAGAATTCAGGATATTCTATTGAGTATTGGGGATTGAGGATTGATGGTTGCGTATTGAGGATTGAGGATTGAGTATTGAGCACTGAGGATTGAAGATTGAGGTTTGAGGATTGAGGATTGAGAATTGAGGATGAGGACTGAGGGTTGAGGATTGAGGTTTGAGGAACGAGGATTGAGGATTGAGAATTGAGGACTGAGGATTGAGGATTGAGGATTGAGGATTGAGGATTGAGGATGATGGCTGAGTGTTGAGGATTGAGGTTTGAGGACTGAGGACTGAGGATTGAGGATTGAGAATTGAGTATTGAGGATTGAAGATTGACGATTGAGTATTGAGTATTGAGGATTGAGGACTGGGTATTGAGGTTTGAAGATTGAGGATTAAGGATTGAGGATTGGGGATTGAGGATCTAGGATTGGAGATTGATTATTCAGGATTGAAGATTGAGTATTGAAGATTGAGGATTGAGAATTGAGAATTGAGGATGAGGACTGAGGGTTGAGGATTGAGGTTTGAAGAATGAGGATTGAGGATGGAGGATTGAGGATTGAGGATTGAGGATTGAAGATTGAGTTATGAAGATTGAGTATTCATGACTGATGATTGAGGATTGAGGATTGAGGATTGAGGACTGAGGATTGAGGATTAAAGATTGAGTATTGATGATTGAGGATTGAGGATTGAGGATTAAGGATTGAGGATGAGGATTGAAGATTGAGGATTGGGGATTGAGGATTGAGGATTGAGAATTGAGAATCGAAGATTGAGTATTGAGGATTGAAGAGTGAGGTTTGAGGATTGAGGATTGAGAATTGAGGATGAGGACTGAGCGTTGAGGATTGAGGTTTGAGGATCGAGGATTGAGGATTGAGAATTGAGGACTGGGGATTGACGATTGAGTATCTAGTATTGAGGAACGAGGATTGAGGATTGAGAATTGAGGACTGAGGATTGACGATTGAGTATTGAGGATTGAGGATTGATGACTGAGGATTGAGGATTGAGTATTGAGGATTGGGTATTGAGGATTGAAGAATGAGGATTGACTATTCAGGATTGAGGATTGAGGATAGAAGATTGAGTATTGAGGATTGAATGTTGATGATTGAGGATTGAGGATTGTGGATTGAAGATTGAGTATTCAGGATTGAAGATTGAGGATTGAGTATTGAGACTTGAGGATTGATGATTGAGGATTGAAGATTGAGGATTGGGGATTGAGGATTGAGGGTTGAGGATTGAGTACTGAGGATTGAGAATTGAAGATTGAGGATTGAAGATTGAGGATTAAGGATAGAGGATTGGGGATTGAGGATCTAGGATTGGAGACTGACTATTGAGGATTGAGGATTCAGGAATAAGGATTGAGGAACGAGGATTGAGGATTGTGGATGACGGCTGAGGGTTGAGGATTGATGTATGAGGAACGAGGATTGAGGATTGATGATTGAGGACTGCGGATTGACGATTGAGTATTGAAGATTGAGGATTGATGACTGAGGATTGAGGATTGAGGATTGAGGATTGAGGATTGAGGATTGAAGATAGAAGATTGAGTATTGAGGATTGAAGATTGAGGATTGAGGTTTGAGGATTGAGGATTGAGGATGGAGGATGAGGGCTGAGGGTTGAGGATTGAGGTTTGAGTATTGAATACTGAGAATTCAGGATATTCTATTGAGTATTGAGAATTGAGGATTGATGGTTGAGTATTGAGGATTGAGGGTTGAGTATTGAGGATTGAAGATTGACGATTGAGGATTGAGTATTGAGAATTGAGAATTGAGGATTGAGGGTTGAGGATTGAGGACGAGGACTAACGGTTGAGGATAGAGGTTTGAGGTTTGATGATTGAGGATTGAGGACTGAGGATTGAGGATTGGGGACTGAGGATTGAGCATTGAGGATTGAAGATTGAGGACTGGGGATTGAGGATTGAAGATTGAGGATTAAGGATTGATAATTGGGGATTGAGGATCTAGGATTGGAGATTGATTATTCAGGATTGAAGATTGAGGATTGAGGATTGAGGATTGATAATTGAGAATTGAGGATGAGCACTGAGGGTTGAGGATTGAGGTTTGAGGAATGAGGATTGAGGATTGAGGATTGAGGACTGAGGATTGAGGATTGAGTTATGAAGATTGAGTATTCATGACTGATCATTGAGGATTGAGGTTTGAGGATTGAGGATTGAGGATTGAAGATTGAGTATTGATGATTGAGGATTGAGTATTGAGGATTGAGGATTGAAGATTGAGGTTTGAGGATTGAGGATTGAGAATTGAGGATGAGGACTGAGGGTTGAGGATTGAGGTTTGAGGAACGAGGATTGAAGATTGAGAATTGAGGACTGTGGATTGACGATTGATTATTGAGGATTGAGGATTGATGACTGAGGATTGAGGATTGAGGATTGAAGATTGAGTATTCGGGATTGAGGGTTGAGGCTTGAGGATTGAGGATTGAGGATTGAGTATTGAGGATTGATGATTGAAGACTGAGTATTGAGGATTGAAGACTGACGACTGAGGATTCAGGATTGAGGATCGAGGATCAGGGCTGAGGGTTGAGGATTGAGGATTGAGGATTGAGGATTGAAGATTGAGTATTGGGGATTGCGGATTGAGGATTGACGATAGAGTATTGAAGATTGAGGATTGATGATTGAGGATTGTGTATTGATGATTGATGATTGATGATTGAGGATTGAGGTTTGGAGATTGAATATTCAGGATTGAGTATTGAAGATTGAGGATTGAGGACTGAGGATTGAGGATTGAGGATTGAAGATTGTGGACTGAGAGTTGAGGATTGAATGTTGAGAATTGATGTTTGAGGATTGATAGTTGAAGATTGAAGATTGTGGATTGAACTTTGAAATCTGAGAATTGAGGATATTCTGTTGAGGATTGAGAATTGGATATTGAGGATTGAGGATTGAGGATTGAGGGTTGATGTCTGAGGGTTGGGGGTTGTGCGTTGAGGATTGAGGATTGAGCACTGAATATTGAGGATTGAGGTTTGTCGCCTGTGGTTTGATCATTGAGGATAGAGGATTTGGGACTGAGGGTTGAGGATTGAGTATTCAGGATTGAGGATTGAGGATTGACGATTGAGGATTGAGGATTGAAGATTGAGTGTCGTGGGCTGCGGATTGAGGATTGAGGGTTGAAGATTGAGGATTGAGGACTGACGATTGAAGATTGAGGACTGAGTATTGAAAACTGAGAATTGCGGATATTCTATTGAGGATTGAAAATTGAGGACTGAGGATTGAGGATTGAGGATTAAGGGTTGAGGATTGAAGGTTGAGGTTTGAGGATTGACGTTTGAGGATTGGGGATTGCGGATTGAGTATTGAGGATTGAGGATTGAGTATTGAGTATTGAGGGTTGAAGATTGAGGATTGGGGATTGAGTATGGAGGATTGAGAATTGAGAATCGAAGATTGAGTATTGAGGATTGAAGATTGAGGTTTGAGGATTGAGGATTGAGGATGGAGGATGAGGGCTGAGGGTTGAGGATTGAGGTTTGAGAATTGAATACTGAGAATTCAGGATATTCTATTGAGTATTGAGAATTGAGGATTGATGGTTGCGTATTGAGGATTGAGGCATGAGTATTGAGTATTGAGGGTTGAAGATTGAGGTTTGAGGATTGAGGATTGAGGATTGAGGATTGAGGATTGAGGATTGAGCATTGAGGATTGAAGATTGAGGACTGGGGATTGAGGATTGAAGATTGAGGATTAAGGATTGAGGATTGGGGATTGAGTATCTAGGATTGGAGATTGATTATTCAGGATTGAAGATTGAGGATTGAGGATTGAGGATTGAGAATTGAGAATTGAGGAAGAGGACTGAGGGTTGAGGATTGAGGTTTGAAGAATGAGGATTGAGGATTGAGGATTGAGGATTGAGGATTGAGGATTGAGGATTGAGTATTGAGGATTGAGTTATGAAGATTGAGTATTCATGACTGATGATTGAGGATTGAGGATTGAGGATTGACGATTGAGGATTGAAGATTGAGAATTGATGATTGAGGATTGAGGATTGAGGATTGAGGATTGAGGATTGAGGATTGAGGATTGAAGATTGAGGATTGGGGATTGAGGATTGAGCATTGAGAATTGAGAATCGAAGATTGAGTATTGAGGATTGATGATAGAGGTTTGAGGATTGAGGATTGAGGATGGAGGATGAGGGCTGAGGGTTGAGGATTGAGGTTTGAGTATTGAATACTGAGAATTCAGGATATTCTATTGAGTATTGAGAATTGAGGATTGATGGTTGCGTATTGAGGATTGAGGATTGAGTATTGAGTATTGAGAGTTGAAGATTGAGGATTGGGGATTGAGGATTGAGGATTGATAATTGAGAATCGAAGATTGAGTATTGAGGATTGAAGATTGAGGTTTGAGGATTGAGGATTGAGCATGGAGGACGAGGGCTGAGGGTTGAGGACTGAGGTTTGAGTATTGAATACTGAGAATTCAGGATATTCTATTGAGTATTGAGAGTTGAGGATTGATGGTTGAGTATTGAGGACTGAGGGTTGAGTATTGAGGGTTGAAGAGTGAGGTTTGAGGATTGAGGATTGAGAATTGAGGATGAGGACTGAGCGTTGAGGATTGAGGTTTGAGGAACGAGGATTGAGGATTGAGAATTGAGGACTGGGGATTGACGATTGAGTATCTAGGATTGAGGAACGAGGATTGAGGATTGAGAATTGAGGACTGAGGATTGACGATTGAGTATTGAGGATTGAGGATTGATGACTGAGGATTGAGGATTGAGTATTGTGGATTGGGTATTGAGGATTGAAGATTGAGTATTGAGGATTGAAGGTTGATGATTGAGGATTGAGGATTGTGGATTGTGGATTGAGGGTTGAGGATTGAAGATTGAGTATTGAGGATTGAAGATTGAGTATTCAGGATTGAAGATTGAGGATTGAGGATTGAGACTTGAGGATTGAGGATTGAGGATTGAAGATTGAGGATTGGGGTTGAGGATTGAGGATTGAGGATTGAGTATTGAGGATTGAGAATTGAGGATTGAGGATTGAAGATTGAGGATTAAGGATTGAGGATTGGGGATTGAGGATCTAGGATTGGAGATTGACTATTGAGGATTGAAGATTGAGGATTGAGGATTGAGAATTGAGAATCGAAGATTGAGTATTGAGGATTGAAGATTGAGGTTTGAGGATTGATGATTGAGGATGGAGGATGAGGGCTGAGGGTTGAGGATTGAGGTTTGAGTATTGAATACTGAGAATTCAGGATATTCTATTGAGTATTGTGGATTGAGGATTGAGGATTGAGGATTGAGGATTCAGTTATGAAGATTGAGTATTCATGACTGATGATTGAGGACTGAGGGTTGAGGACTGAGGATTGAGGATTGAGAATTGAGAATTGAGAATGAGGACTGAGGGTTGAGGATTGAGGTTTGAAGAATGAGGATTGAGGATTGAGGATTGAGGATTGAGGATTGAGGATTGAGGATTGAGGATTGAGGATTGAGTTATGAAGATTGAGTATTCATGACTGATGATTGAGGATTGAGGATTGAGGATTGAGGACTGAGGATTGAAGATTGAGTATTGATGATTGTGGATTGAGGATTGAGGATTGAGGATTGAGGATTGAGGTTTGAGGATTGAGGATTGAAGATTGAGGATTGGGGACTGAGGATTGAGGATTCAGAATTGAGAATCGAAGATTGAGTATTGAGGATTGAAGATTGAGGTTTGAGGATTGATGATTGAGGATGGAGGATGAGGGCTGAGGGTTGAGGATTGAGGTTTGAGTATTGAATACTGAGAATTCAGGATATTCTATTGAGTATTGAGAATTGAGGATTGATGGTTGCGTATTGAGGGTTGGGGATTGAGTATCTAGTATTGGATATTGATTATTCAGGATTGAAGATTGAGGATTGAGGATTGAGGATTGAGAATTGAGAATTGTGGATGAGGACTGAGGGTTGAGGATTGAGGTTTGAAGAATGAGGATTGAGGATTGAGGATTGAGGATTGAGGATTGAGGATTGAGTATTGAGGACTGAGTTATGAAGATTGAGTATTCATGACTGATGATTGAGGATTGAGGATTGAGGATTGACGATTGAGGATTGAAGATTGAGAATTGATGATTGAGGATTGAGGATTGAGGATTGAGGATTGAGGATTGAGGATTGAGGATTGAAAATTGAGGATTGGGGATTAAGGACTGCGCATTGAGAATTGAGAATCGAAGATTGAGTATTGAGGATTGAAGATAGAGGTTTGAGGATTGAGGATTGAGGATGGAGGATGGGGGCTGAGGGGTGAGGATTGAGGTTTTAGTATTGAATACTGAGAATTCAGGATATTCTATTGAATATTGAGAATTGAGGATTGATGGTTGCGTATTGAGGATTGAGGATTGAGTATTGAGTATTGAGAATTGAAGATTGAGGATTGGGGATTGAGGATTGAGGATTGAAGATTGACGATTGAGTATTGAGGGTTGAAGATTGAGGTTTGAGGATTGAGGATTGAGGATGGAGGATGAGGGCTGAGGGTCGAGGATTGAGGTTTGAGTATTGAATACTGAGAATTCAGGATATTCCATTGAGTATTGAGAATTGAGGATTGATGGTTGCGTATTGAGGATTGAGGATTGAGTATTGAGCATTGAGGATTGAAGATTGAGGTTTGAGGATTGAGGATTGAGAATTGAGGATGAGGACTGAGGGTTGAGGATTGAGGTTTGAGGAACGAGGATTGAGGATTGAGAATTGAGGACTGAGGATTGAGGATTGAGGATTGAGGATTGAGGATTGAGGATGATGGCTGAGTGTTGAGGATTGAGGTTTGAGGACTGAGGACTGAGGATTGAGGATTGAGAATTGAGTATTGAGGATTGAAGATTGACGATTGAGTATTGAGTATTGAGGATTGAGGACTGTGTATTGAGGTTTGAAGATTGAGGATTGATGGTTGAGTATTGAGGACTGAGGGTTGAGTATTGAGGATTGAAGAGTGAGGTTTGAGGATTGAGGATCGAGAATTGAGGATGAGGACTGAGCGTTGAGGATTGAGGTTTGAGGAACGAGGATTGAGGATTGAGAATTGAGGACTAGGGATTGACGATTGAGTATCTAGGATTGAGGAACGAGGATTGAGGATTGAGAATTGAGGACTGAGTGTTGACGATTGAGTTTTGAGGATTGAGGATTGATGACTGAGGATTGAGGATTGAGTATTGAGGATTGGGTATTGAGGATTGAAGATTGAGTATTGAGCATTGAAGGTTGATGATGGAGGATTGAGGATCGTGGATTGTGGATTGAGGGTTGAGGATTGAAGATTGAGTATTGAGGATTGAAGATTGAGTATTCAGGATTGAAGATTGAGGATTGAGGATTGAGACTTGAGGATTGAGGATTGAGGATTGAAGATTGAGGATTGGGGATTGAGGATTGAGGATTGAGGATGGAGGATGAGGGCTGAGGTTCGAGGATTGAGGTTTGAGTATTGAATACTGAGAATTCAGGATATTCTATTGAGTATTGAGAATTGAGGATTGATGGTTGCGTATTGAGGACTGAGGATTGAGTATTCAGTATTGAGGCTTGAGGTTCGATGATTGAGGATTGAGGACTGAGGATTGAGGATTGAGGATTGAGGATTGAGGATTGAGCATTGAGGATTGAAGATTGAGGACTGGGGATTGAGGATTGAAGATTGAGGATTAAGGATTGAGGATTGGGGATTGAGTATCTAGTATTGGAGATTGATTATTCAGGATTGAAGATTGAACATTGAGGATTGAGGATTGAGAATTGAGAATTGAGGATGAGGACTGAGGGTTGAGGATTGAGGTTTGAAGAATGAGGGTTGAGGATTGAGGATTGAGGATTGAGGATTGAGGATTGAGTATTGAGGATTGAGTTATGAAGGTTGAGTGTTCATGACTGATGACTGAGGATTGAGGATTGAGGATTGACGATTGAGGGTTGAAGATTGAGAATTGATGATTGAGGATTGAGGATTGAGGATTGAGGATTGAGGATAGAGGATTGAGGATTGAAGATTGAGGATTGGGGATTGAGGTTTGAGCATTGAGAATTGAGAATCGAAGATTGAGTATTGAGGTTTGAAGATAGAGGTTTGAGGATTGAGGATTGAGGATGGAGGATGAGGGCTGAGGGTTGAGGATTGAGGTTTGAGTATTGAATACTGAGAATTCAGGATATTCTATTGAGTATTGAGAATGGAAGATTGATGGTTGCGTATTGAGGATTGAGGATTGAGTATTGAGTATTGAGAGTTGAAGATTGAGGATTGGGGATTGAGGATTGAGGATTGAGAATTGAGAATCGAAGATTGAGTATAGAGGATTGAAGATTGAGGTTTGAGGATTGAGGATTGAGGATGGAGGATGAGGGCTGAGGTTCGAGGATTGAGGTTTGAGTATTGAATACTGAGAATTCAGGATATTCTATTGAGTATTGAGAATTGAGGATTGATGGTTGCGTATTGAGGATTGAGGATTGAGTATTGAGTATTGAGGATTGAAGATTGAGGTTTGAGGATTGAGGATTGAGAATTGAGGATGAGGACTGAGGGTTGAGGATTGAGGTTTGAGCAAAGAGGATTGAGGATTGAGAATTGAGGACTGAGGATTGAGGATTGAGGATTGAGGATTGAGGATTGAGGATGATGGCTGAGTATTGAGGATTGAAGATTGAGGTTTGAGGATTGAGGATTGAGCATGGAGGATGAGGGCTGAGGGTTGTGGACTGAGGTTTGAGTATTCAATACTGAGAATTCAGGATATTCTATTGAGTGTTGAGGGTTGAGGATTGATGGTTGAGTATTGAGGACTGAGGGTTGAGTATTGAGGATTGAAGAGTGAGGTTTGAGGATTGAGGATTGAGAATTGAGGACTGGGGATTGACGATTGAGTACCTAGGATTGAGGAACGAGGATTGAGGATTGAGAATTGAGGACTGAGTATTGACGATTGAGTATTGAGGATTGAGGATTGATGACTGAGGATTGAGGATTGAGTATTGAGGATTGGGTATTGAGGATTGAAGAATGAGGATTGACTATTCAGGATTGAGGATTGAGGATTGAAGATTGAGTATTGAGGATTGAAGGTTGATGATTGAGGATTGAGGATTGTGGATTGTGGATTGAGGGTTGAGGATTGAAGATTGAGTATCGAGGATTGAAGATTGAGAATTTAGGATTGAAGATTGAGGATTGAGGATTGAAGATTGAGGATTGGGGATTGAGGATTGAGGATTGAAGATTGAGGATTAAGGATTGAGGATTGGGGATTGAGGATCTAGGATTGGAGACTGACTATTGAGGATTGAGGATTGAGGAATAAGGATTGAGGAACGAGGATTGAGGATTGAGGATGACGGCTGAGGGTTGAGGATTGATGTATGAGGAACGAGGATTGAGGATTGAGGATTGAGGACTGCGGATTGACGATTGAGTATTGAAGATTGAGGATTGATGACTGAGGATTGAGGATTGAGGATTGAGGATTGAGGATTGAGGATTGAAGATAGAAGATTGAGTATTGAGGATTGAGGATTGAGGATTGGGGATTGAGGATTGAGGATTGAGGTTTGACGATTGAGGATTGAGGATAGAAGATTGAATATCGTGGTCTGAGGATTGAGGATTGAGGGTTCAAGATTGAGGTATTGAGGACTGACGATTGAAAATTGAGGACTGAGTATTGAAAACTGAGGATTGAGGATATTCTATTGAGGATTGAAAACTGAGGATTGAGGATTGAGGATTAAGGATTGAGGATTGAAGGTTGAGGTTTGAGGATTGACGATTGAGGATTGAGGATTGGGGATTGAGGATTGAGGATTGATGGCTGAGGATTGATGATTGATGATTGAAGATTGAGAACTGAGGATTGAGGACTGAGGGTTGAGGATTAAGTGCTGTGAATTTATGATTGACAATCGAATATTGAGTGTTGAGGCTTGAGGACTGAGGATTGAGCTTCGAGTATTGAGGATAGAGGATTGAGGCTTGAGGACTGAGGATTGAGGATTGAATATTGAGGATCGAGAATTGATGACTGAGGATTGAGGATCGAGGATTGAGGATTGATTACTGAGGAGTGAGGATTGAGGATTGAAGATTGAGTGTCGTGGACTGAGGATTGAGGATTGAAGATTGAGGATTGAGAATTGGTGATTGAGGATTGAAGATTGAGGACAGAGTATTGAAAACTGAGAATTGAAGGTATTCTATCGAGGATTGAAAATTGAGGATTGAGGATAGAGGATTGAGGATCAAGGGTTGAGGATTGAAGTTTGAGGTTTGAGGATTGACGATTGTGGATTGAGGATTGGGGATTGAGGATTGAGGATTGATGGTTGAGGATTGAGGATTGACGATTGAGGATTTAGGATCGAGGATTGAGGATTGTGGATTGAGGATTGAGGATTGATTACTGAGGGTTGAGTATTGAGGATTGAGGATTGAAGATTCAGCATTGAGGATTGAGGATAGAGGACTGATGATTGAGGATTGAGGATTGAAGATTGAGGGTTGGGGATTGAGGATTGAGGATTGGGTATGAGGATTGAAGAATGAGGATTGACGATTCAGGATTGAGGATTGAGGATTGAAGATTGAGTATTGAGGATTGAAGGTTGATGATTGAGGATTGAGGATTGTGGATTGTGGATTGAGGCTTGAGGATTGAGGATTGAGGATTGAAGATTGAGGATAGGGGATTGAGGATTGAGGATTGAGGATTGAGTATTGAGGATTGAGAATTGAGGATTGAGGATTGAAGATTGAGGGTTAAGGATTGAGGATTGGGGATTGAGGATCTAGGATTGGAGATTGACTATTGAGGATTGAGGATTGAGGATTAAGGATTGAGGAACGAGGATTGAGGATTGAGGATGACGGCTGAGGGTTGAGGATTGATGTATGAGGAACGAGGATTGAGGATTGAGGATTGAGGACTGCGGATTGACGATTGAGTATTGAAGATTGAGGATTGCTGACTGAGGATTGAGGATTGAGGATTGAGGATTGGGTATGAGGATTGAAGAATGAGGATTGACGATTCAGGATTGAGGATTAAGGATTGAAGATTGAAAATTGAGGACTGAAGGTTGATGATTGAGGATTGAGGATTGTGGATTGTGGATTGAGGGTTGACGATTGAAGATTGAGTATTGAGGATTGAAGATTGAGTATTCAGGATTGAAGATTGAGGATTGAGGATTGAGGCTTGAGGATTGAGGATTGAGGATTGAAGATTGAGGATTGGGGATTGAGGATTGGCGATTGAGGATTGAGGACTCAGGATTGAGAATAGAAGATTGAGGATTGAAGATTGAGAATTGAGGATTGAATGTTGAGGACTGAGGACGAGGACTGACGGTTGAGGATTGAGGTTTGAGGTTTCATGATTGAGGATTGAGGACTGAGGATTGAGGATTGGGGATTGAGGATTGAGCATTGAGGATTGAACATTGAGGACTAGGGGTTGAGGATTGAAGATTGAGGATTAAGGATTGATAATTGGGGATTGAGGATCTAGGTTTGGAGATTGATTATTCAGGATTGAAGATTGAGGATTGAGGATTGAGGATTGATAATTGTGAATTGAGGATGAGGACTGAGGGTTGAGGATTGAGGTTTGAGGAATGAGGATTGAGGATTGAGGATTGAGGACTGAGGATTGAGTTATGAAGATAGAGTATTCATGTCTGATGATTGAGGATTGAGGATTGAGGATTGAGGATTGAGGATTGAGGATTGATAATGGAGGATGAGGGCTTATGGTTGAGGATTGAGGTTTTAGTATTGAATACTGAGAATTCAGGATATTCTATTGAGTATTGGGAATTGAGGATTGATGGTTGAGTACTGAGGACTGAGGATTGAGGATTGAGGATTGAGTATCGAAGATTGAGGATTGATGATTGAGGATTGAGGACTGAGGATTGAGGATTGAGTGTTGAAGATTGAGGATTGAGTATTGAGTATTGAAGGTTGAGGTTTGAGGATTGAGAATTTAGAATTGAGGATGAGGACTGAGGGTTGAGGATTGAGGTTTGAGGAACGAGGACTGAGGATTGAGAGTTGAGGATTGAGGATTGAGGATTGAGGATTGAGGATTGAAGATTGAGTATTGGGGATTGAGGATTGAGGATTGACAATTGAGGACCGAAGATTAAGTATTGAGGATTGAAGATTGAGGTTTGAGGATTGAGGATTGAGGATGGAGGATGAGGGCTGAGGGTTGAGGATTGAGGTTTGAGTACTGAATTCTGAGAGTTCAGAATATTCTATTGAGTATTGAGAATTGAGGATTGATGGTTGAGTATTGAGGATTGAGGATTGAGTATTAAGGATTGAAGATTGAGGTTTGAGGATTGAGGATTGAGAATTGAGAATGAGGACTGAGGGTTGAGGATTGAGGATTGAGGATGAGGGCTGAGGGTTGAGGGTTGAGGTTTGAGGACAGAGGACCGAGTATTGAGGATTGAGAATTGAGGATTGAGGATTGAGGTTTGAAGATTGAGGATTGGGTATTGAGGATTGAAGAATGAGGATTGAGGATTGAGGATTGAGGATTGAGGATTGAAGATAGAGTATTGAGGATTGAAGACTGACGATTGAGGATTGAGGATTGACGATTGAGGATTGAGGATTGAGGATTGAAGATTGAGTATTCAGGATTGAAGATTGAGGATTGAGGATTGAGGATTGAGAATTCAGGATCGAAGATTGAGTATTGAGGATTGAAGATTGAAGATTGAGGTTTGAGGATTGAGGATTGAGGATGGAGGATGAGGGCTGAGGGTTGAGGATTGAGGTTTGAGTATTGAATACTGAGAATTCAGGATATTCTATTGAGTATTGAGAATTGAGGATTGACGGTTGAGTATTGAGGATTGAGGATTGAGTATTGAGGATTGAAGATTGAGGTTTGAGGATTGAGGGTTGAGAATTGAGAATGAGGACTGAGGGTTGAGGATAGAGGTTTGAGGAACGAGTATTGAGGATTGAGAATTGAGGACTGACGATTGACGATTGAGTATTGAGGATTGAGGATTGATGACTGAGGATTGAGGATTGAGGAATGAGGATTGAGGATTGTGGATTGAAGATTGAGTATTGAGGATTGAGGATTGAGGATTGAGGATTGAGGATTGGGTATTGAGGATTGAAGTATGAGGTTTGACGATTCAGGATTGAGGATTGAGGATTGAAGATTGAGTATTGAGGATTGAAGGTTGGCGATTGAGGATTGAGGATTGTGGATTGAGGATTGAGTGTTGAGGATTGAAGATTGAGTATTGAGGATTGAAGGCTGAGTATTCAGGATTGAAGATTGAGGATTGAGGATTGAGGCTTGATGATTGAGGATTGAGGATTGAAGATTGAGGATTGGAGATTGAGGATTGAGGATTGACAACAGATTGTTGAGGACTGAGAGCTGAAGATTGAGGATTCAGGATTGAGGATACAGGATTGAGGTGTGAGGACTGAGGATTGATTATTGAGTATTAAAGATTGAGTATTGATGATTGAGGATTGAGTATTGAGGATTGAGGATTGAGGATGACCGCTGAGGGTTGAGGATTGAGGTTTGAGGACAGAGGACCGAGGATTGAGGATTGAGAATTGAGGATTGAGGATTGAGGATTGAAGATTGAGGATTGGGTATTGAGGATTGAAGAATGAGGATTGAGGATTGAGGATTGAGGATTGAGGATTGAAGATTGAGTATTGAGGATTGAAGACTGACGATTGAGGATTGAGGATTGAGTATTGAGGATTGAGGATTGAGGATTGAAAATTGAGTATTCAGGATTGAAGATTAAGGATTGATAATTGAGGCTTGAGGATTGAGGATGAGGATTGAAGATTGAGGATTTTGGATTGAGGATTGGAGATTGACTATTGAGGATTGAAGATTGAGGATTGAGACTTCAGGATTGAGGATTGAGGATAAGGGCTGAGGGTTGAGGATTGAGGATTGAGGATTGAAGATTGAAGATTGAGGATTGAGGATTCAGGATTGAGGATTGAGGATAAGGGCTGAGGGTTGAGGATTGAGGATTGAGGATTGAGGATTGAAGATTGAGTATCGGGGATTGACGATTGAGGATTGATTATTGAGTATTAAAGATTGAGTATTGATGATTGAGGATAGAGGATTGAGGATTGAGGACTGAGGATTGAGTATTGAAGATTGTGGATTGATGATTGACGATTGAGGACTGAGGATTGAGGATTGATTATTGAGCTTTGCGGATTGAAGATTGTGGACTGGGTATAGACGACTGAATATTGAGGATTAAGGATAGAGTATTGGGGATTGAGGATCTAGGATAGGAGATTGATTATTGAGGATTGAAGATTGAGGATTGAGGATTGAGGATTGGGAATTGTGTATTGGGGATTGAGGGTTGAGGATTGAAGATTGAGAATTGAGGACTGAGGGTTGACGATTGAGTATTGAGGATTGAGGAATGTTGACTGAGGATTGAGGATTGAGGATTGAGGATTGGGTGCTGAGGATTGACGATTGAGTATTGAAGATTGAGGATTGATGACTGAGGATTGAGGATTGAGGATTGAGGATTGAGGATTGAGGATTGAAGATAGAAGATTGAGTATTGAGGATTGAGGATTGAGGATTGGGGATTGAGGATTGAGGATTGAGGTTTGACGATTGAGGATTGAGGATAGAAGATTGAATATCGTGGTCTGAGGATTGAGGATTGAGGGTTCAAGATTGAGGTATTGAGGACCGACGATTGAAAATTGAGGACTGAGTATTGAAAACTGAGGATTCAGGATATTCTATTGAGGATTGAAAACTGAGGATTGAGGATTGAGGATTAAGGATTGAGGATTGAAGGTTGAGGTTTGAGGATTGAAGATTGAGGATTGAGGATTGGGGATTGAGGATTGAGGATTGATGGCTGAGGATTGATGATTGATGATTGAAGATTGAGAACTGAGGATTGAGGACTGAGGGTTGAGGATTAAGTGCTGTGAATTTATGATTGACAATCGAATATTGAGTGTTGAGGCTTGAGGACTGAGGGTTGAGCTTCGAGTATTGAGGATAGAGGATTGAGGCTTGAGGACTGAGGATTGAGGATTGAATATTGAGGATCGAGAATTGATGACTGAGGATTGAGGATCGAGGATTGAGGATTGATTACTGAGGATTGAGGATTGAGGATTGAAGATTGAGTGTCGTGGACTGAGGATTGAGGATTGAAGATTGAGGATTGAGAATTGATGATTGAGGATTGAAGATTGAGGACAGAGTATTGAAAACTGAGAATTGAAGGTATTCTATCGAGGATTGAAAATTGAGGACTGAGGATAGAGGATTGAGGATCAAGGGTTGAGGATTGAAGTTTGAGGTTTGAGGATTGACGATTGTGGATTGAGGATTGGGGATTGAGGATTGAGGATTGATGGTTGAGGATTGAGCATTGACGATTGAGGATTTAGGATCGAGGATTGAGGATTGTGGATTGAGGATTGAGGATTGATTACTGAGGGTTGAGTATTGAGGATTGAGGATTGAAGATTCAGCATTGAGGATTGAGGATAGAGGACTGATGATTGAGGATTGAGGATTGAAGATTGAGGGTTGGGGATTGAGGATTGAGGATTGAGGATTGAGAATCGAAGATTAAGTATTGAGGATTGAAGATTGAGGTTTGAGGATTGAGGATTGAGGATGGAGGACGAGGGCTGAGGTTTGAGGATTGAGGTCTGAGTATTGAATACTGAGAATTCAGGATATTCTATTGAGTATTGAGAATTGAGAATTGATGGATGAGTATTGAGGATTGAGGATTGAGTATTGATGACTGAAGATTCAGGTTTGAGGATTGAGAATTGAGAATTGAGGATGAGGACTGAGGGTTGAGGATTGAGGTTTGAGGAACGAGGATTGAGGATTGAGAATTGAGGACTGAGGATTGACGATTGAGTATTGAAGATTGAGGATTGATGACTGAGGATTGAGGATTGAGGATTGAGGATTGAGGATTGAGGATTGAGGATTGATAATGGAGGATGAGGGCTGATGGTTGAGGATTGAGGTTTTAGTATTGAATACTGAGAATTCAGGATATTCTATTGAGTATTGGTAATTGAGGATTGATGGTTGAGTATTGAGGACTGAGGATTGAGGATTGAGGATTGAGTATCGAAGATTGAGGATTGATGATTGAGGATTGAGGACTGAGGATTGAGGATTGAGTGTTGAAGATTGAGGATTGAGTATTGAGTATTCAAGGTTGAGGTTTGAGGATTGAGAATTTAGAATTGAGGATGAGGACTGAGGGTTGAGGATTAAGGTTTGAGGAACGAGGACTGAGGATTGAGAGTTGAGGATTGAGGATTGAGGATTGAGGATTGAGGATTGAAGATTGAGCATTGGGGATTGAGGATTGAGGATTGACAATTGAGGACCGAAGATTAAGTATTGAGGATTGAAGATTGAGGTTTGAGGATTGAGGATTGAGGATGGAGGATGAGGGCTGAGGGTTGAGGATTGAGGTTTGAGTATTGAATTCTGAGAGTTCAGAATATTCTATTGAGTATTGAGAATTGAGGATTGATGGATGAGTATTGAGGATTGAGGATTGAGTATTAAGGATTGAAGATTGAGGTTTGAGGATTGAGGATTGAGAATTGAGAATGAGGACTGAGGGTTGAGGATTGAGGTTTGAGGAATGAGGATTGAGGATTGAGGATTGAGGATTGAGGATTGAGTATTGAAGATTGAGTATTCATGACCGAGGATTGAGGATTGAGGATTGAGTGTTGAGGATTGAGGATCGAAGATTGAGTTATGAGGATTGAAGATTGAGGTTTGAGGATTGAGGATTGAGGATGGAGGATGAGAGCTGATGGTTGAGGATTGAGGTATGAGTATTGAATACTGAGAATCCAGGATATTCTATTGAGTATTGGGAATTGAGGATCGATGGTTGAGTATTGAGGATTGAGGATTGAGGATTGAGGATTGAGTATTGAAGATTGAGGATTGATGATTCAGGATTGAGGATTGAGGATTGAGGATTGAGTGTTGAAGATTCAGGATTGATGATTGAGGATTGAGGATTGAGGATCGAAGATTGAGTATTGAGGATTGAAGATTGAGGATAGAGCGTTGGTGAATGAGTGTTGAAGATTGAGGATTGATTATTGAGGATTGAGGATTGACGATTGAGGATTGAGGATTGAGGATTGAGGAACGAAGATTGAGGATTGGGGATTGAGGATTGATGATTGGGAATCGAAGATTGAGTATTGAGGTTTGAGGACTGAGCATTGAGGTTTGAGAATTGAGGATTGATGATTGACGCTTCAGGATAGAGGATTGAGGATGGAGGATTGAAGAGAGAGGACCGAGTGTTGAGGATTGAGTGTTGAGAATTGATGTTTGAGGATCGAGATTTGATTAATGAATATTGTGGAATGAGTATTGAATCATGAGAATTCGGGATATTCTATTGAGTATTGAGAATTGAGGATTGATGGTTGAGTTTAGAGGATTGAGGATTGAGGATTGAGGGTTGAGTATTGATGATTGAGGACTGATGACTGAGGATTGAGGTTTGAGGATTGATGGTTGAAGATTGAGGATTGAAGATTGAGTATGGAGGATTGAAGATTGGGTATTGAGGATTGAGGATTGAGTATTGAGGATTGATGATTGACGATTGAGGACTGAGGATTGAGGATTGATTATTGAGCTTTGGGAATTGAAGATTGTGGACTGGGGATAGAGGATTGAATATTGAGGATTAAGGATAGAGTATTGGGGATTGAGGATCTAGGATAGGAGATTGATTATTGAGGATTGAAGATTGAGGATTGAGGATTGAGGATTGAGAATTGAGAATTGAGGATGACGACTGAGGGTTGAGGATTGAGGTTTGAGGAATGAGGATTGCGGATTGAGGATTGACAACTGATTGTTGAGGACTGAGAGCTGAAGATTGAGGATTCAGGATTGAGGATTCAGAATTGAGGTTTGTGGACTGAGGATTGAGGATTGAAGATTGAGTATTGAGGATTGAAAATTGAGGATTGAGGATAGAGGATTGAGGATTGAGGATGAGGGCTGAGGGTTGAGGGTTGAGGTTTGAGGACAGAGGACCGAGTATTGAGGATTGAGAATTGAGGATTGAGGATTGAGGTTTGAAGATTGAGGATTGGGTATTGAGGATTGAAGAATGAGGATTGAGGATTGAGGATTGAGGATTGAGTATTGAAGATAGAGTATTGAGGATTGAAGACTGACGATTGAGGATTGAGGATTGACGATTGAGGATTGAGGATTGAGGATTGAAGATTGAGTATTCAGGATTGAAGATTGAGGATTGAGGATTGAGGATTGAGAATTGAGGATCGAAGATTGAGTATTGAGGATTGAAGATTGAGGTTTGAGGATTGAGGATTGAGGATGGAGGATGAGGGCTGAGGGTTGAGGATTGAGGTTTGAGTATTGAATACTGAGAATTCAGGATATTCTATTGAGTATTGAGAATTGAGGATTGATGGTTGAGTATTGAGGATTGAGGATTGAGTATTGAGGATTGAAGATTGAGGTTTGAGGATTGAGGGTTGAGAATTGAGAATGAGGACTGAGGGTTGAGGATAGAGGTTTGAGGAACGAGTATTGAGGATTGAGAATTGAGGACTGACGATTGACGATTGAGTATTGAGGATTGAGGATTGATGACTGAGGATTGAGGATTGAGGAATGAGGATTGAGGATTGAGGATTGAAGATTGAGTATTGAGGACTGAGGATTGAGGATTGAAGATTGAGTATCGGGGATTGACGATTGAGGATTGATTATTGAGTATTAAAGATTGAGTATTGATGATTGAGGATAGAGGATTGAGGATTGAGGACTGAGGATTGAGTATTGAAGATTGTGGATTGATGATTGACGATTGAGGACTGAGGATTGAGGATTGATTATTGAGCTTTGCGGATTGAAGATTGTGGACTGGGTATAGACGACTGAATATTGAGGATTAAGGATAGAGTATTGGGGATTGAGGATCTAGGATAGGAGATTGATTATTGAGGATTGAAGATTGAGGATTGAGGATTGAGGATTGGGAATTGTGTATTGGGGATTGAGGGTTGAGGATTGAAGATTGAGAATTGAGGACTGAGGGTTGACGATTGAGTATTGAGGATTGAGGAATGTTGACTGAGGATTGAGGATTGAGGATTGAGGATTGGGTGCTGAGGATTGACGATTGAGTATTGAAGATTGAGGATTGATGACTGAGGATTGAGGATTGAGGATTGAGGATTGAGGATTGAGGATTGAAGATAGAAGATTGAGTATTGAGGATTGAGGATTGAGGATTGGGGATTGAGGATTGAGGATTGAGGTTTGACGATTGAGGATTGAGGATAGAAGATTGAATATCGTGGTCTGAGGATTGAGGATTGAGGGTTCAAGATTGAGGTATTGAGGACCGACGATTGAAAATTGAGGACTGAGTATTGAAAACTGAGGATTCAGGATATTCTGTTGAGGATTGAAAACTGAGGATTGAGGATTGAGGATTAAGGATTGAGGATTGAAGGTTGAGGTTTGAGGATTGACGATTGAGGATTGAGGATTGGGGATTGAGGATTGAGGATTGATGGCTGAGGATTGATGATTGATGATTGAAGATTGAGAACTGAGGATTGAGGACTGAGGGTTGAGGATTAAGTGCTGTGAATTTATGATTGACAATCGAATATTGAGTGTTGAGGCTTGAGGACTGAGGGTTGAGCTTCGAGTATTGAGGATAGAGGATTGAGGCTTGAGGACTGAGGATTGAGGATTGAATATTGAGGATCGAGAATTGATGACTGAGGATTGAGGATCGAGGATTGAGGATTGATTACTGAGGATTGAGGATTGAGGATTGAAGATTGAGTGTCGTGGACTGAGGATTGAGGATTGAAGATTGAGGATTGAGAATTGATGATTGAGGATTGAAGATTGAGGACAGAGTATTGAAAACTGAGAATTGAAGGTATTCTATCGAGGATTGAAAATTGAGGACTGCGGATAGAGGATTGAGGATCAAGGGTTGAGGATTGAAGTTTGAGGTTTGAGGATTGACGATTGTGGATTGAGGATTGGGGATTGAGGATTGAGGATTGATGGTTGAGGATTGAGCATTGACGATTGAGGATTTAGGATCGAGGATTGAGGATTGTGGATTGAGGATTGAGGATTGATTACTGAGGGTTGAGTATTGAGGATTGAGGATTGAAGATTCAGCATTGAGGATTGAGGATAGAGGACTGATGATTGAGGATTGAGGATTGAAGATTGAGGGTTGGGGATTGAGGATTGAGGATTGAGGATTGAGAATCGAAGATTAAGTATTGAGGATTGAAGATTGAGGTTTGAGGATTGAGGATTGAGGATGGAGGACGAGGGCTGAGGTTTGAGGATTGAGGTCTGAGTATTGAATACTGAGAATTCAGGATATTCTATTGAGTATTGAGAATTGAGAATTGATGGATGAGTATTGAGGATTGAGGATTGAGTATTGATGACTGAAGATTCAGGTTTGAGGATTGAAAATTGAGAATTGAGGATGAGGACTGAGGGTTGAGGATTGAGGTTTGAGGAACGAGGATTGAGGATTGAGAATTGAGGACTGAGGATTGACGATTGAGTATTGAAGATTGAGGATTGATGACTGAGGATTGAGGATTGAGGATTGAGGATTGGGTATGAGGATTGAAGAATGAGGATTGACGATTCAGGATTGAGGATTGAGGATTGAAGATTGAGTATTGAGGATTGAAGGTTGATGATTGAGGATTGAGGATTGTGGATTGTGGATTGAGGCTTGAGGATTGAGGATTGAGGATTGAAGATTGAGGATTGGGGATTGAGGATTGAGGACTGCGGATTGACGATTGAGTATTGAAGATTGAGGATTGCTGACTGAGGATTGAGGATTGAGGATTGAGGATTGGGTATGAGGATTGAAGAATGAGGATTGACGATTCAGGATTGAGGATTAAGGATTGAAGATTGAAAATTGAGGACTGAAGGTTGATGATTGAGGGTTAAGGATTGAGGATTGGGGATTGAGGATCTAGGATTGGAGATTGACTATTGAGGATTGAGGATTGAGGAGTAAGGATTGAGGAACGAGGATTGAGGATTGAGGATGACGGCTGAGGGTTGAGGATTGATGTATGAGGAACGAGGATTGAGGATTGAGGATTGAGGACTGCGGATTGACGATTGAGTATTGAAGATTGAGGATTGCTGACTGAGGATTGAGGATTGAGGATTGAGGATTGGGTATGAGGATTGAAGAATGAGGATTGACGATTCAGGATTGAGGATTAAGGATTGAAGATTGAAAATTGAGGACTGAAGGTTGATGATTGAGGATTGAGGATTGTGGATTGTGGATTGAGGGTTGAGGATTGAAGATTGAGTATTGACGATTGAAGGTTGAGTATTCAGGATTGAAGATTGAGGATTGAGGATTGAGGCTTGAGGATTGAGGATTGAGGATTGAAGATTGAGGATTGGGGATTGAGGATTGGCGATTGAGGATTGAGGACTGAGGATTGAGAATAGAAGATTGAGGATTGAAGATTGAGAATTGAGGATTGAAGGTTGAGGATTGAGGACGAGGACTGACGGTTGAGGATTGAGGTTTGAGGTTTGATGATTGAGGATTGAGGACTGAGGATTGAGGATTGGGGATTGAGGATTGAGCATTGAGGATTGAACATTGAGGACTAGGGGTTGAGGATTGAAGATTGAGGATTAAGGATTGATAATTGGGGATTGAGGATCTAGGTTTGGAGATTGATTATTCAGGATTGAAGATTGAGGATTGAGGATTGAGGATTGATAATTGTGAATTGAGGATGAGGACTGAGGGTTGAGGATTGAGGTTTGAGGAATGAGGATTGAGGATTGAGGATTGAGGACTGAGGATTGGGGATTGAGTTATGAAGATTGAGTATTCATGTCTGATGATTGAGGATTGAGGATTGAGGATTGAGGATTGAGGATTGAGGATTGATAATGGAGGATGAGGGCTGATGGTTGAGGATTGAGGTTTTAGTATTGAATACTGAGAATTCAGGATATTCTATTGAGTATTGGTAATTGAGGATTGATGGTTGAGTATTGAGGACTGAGGATTGAGGATTGAGGATTGAGTATCGAAGATTGAGGATTGATGATTGAGGATTGAGGACTGAGGATTGAGGATTGAGTGTTGAAGATTGAGGATTGAGTATTGAGTATTGAAGGTTGAGGTTTGAGGATTGAGAATTTAGAATTGAGGATGAGGACTGAGGGTTGAGGATTAAGGTTTGAGGAACGAGGACTGAGGATTGAGAGTTGAGGATTGAGGATTGAGGATTGAGGATTGAGGATTGAAGATTGAGCATTGGGGATTGAGGATTGAGGATTGACAATTGAGGACCGAAGATTAAGTATTGAGGATTGAAGATTGAGGTTTGAGGATTGAGGATTGAGGATGGAGGATGAGGGCTGAGGGTTGAGGATTGAGGTTTGAGTATTGAATTCTGAGAGTTCAGAATATTCTATTGAGTATTGAGAATTGAGGATTGATGGATGAGTATTGAGGATTGAGGATTGAGTATTAAGGATTGAAGATTGAGGTTTGAGGATTGAGGATTGAGAATTGAGAATGAGGACTGAGGGTTGAGGATTGAGGTTTGAGGAATGAGGATTGAGGATTGAGGATTGAGGATTGAGGATTGAGTATTGAAGATTGAGTATTCATGACTGAGGATTGAGGATTGAGGATTGAGTGTTGAGGATTGAGGATCGAAGATTGAGTTATGAGGATTGAAGATTGAGGTTTGAGGATTGAGGATTGAGGATGGAGGATGAGAGCTGATGGTTGAGGATTGAGGTATGAGTATTGAATACTGAGAATCCAGGATATTCTATTGAGTATTGGGAATTGAGGATCGATGGTTGAGTATTGAGGATTGAGGATTGAGGATTGAGGATTGAGTATTGAAGATTGAGGATTGATGATTCAGGATTGAGGATTGAGGATTGAGGATTGAGTGTTGAAGATTCAGGATTGATGATTGAGGATTGAGGATTGAGGATCGAAGATTGAGTATTGAGGATTGAAGATTGAGGATAGAGCGTTGGTGAATGAGTGTTGAAGATTGAGGATTGATTATTGAGGATTGAGGATTGACGATTGAGGATTGAGGATTGAGGATTGAGGAACGAAGATTGAGGATTGGGGATTGAGGATTGATGATTGGGAATCGAAGATTGAGTATTGAGGTTTGAGGACTGAGCATTGAGGTTTGAGAATTGAGGATTGATGATTGACGCTTCAGGATAGAGGATTGAGGATGGAGGATTGAAGAGAGAGGACCGAGTGTTGAGGATTGAGTGTTGAGAATTGATGTTTGAGGATCGAGATTTGATTAATGAATATTGTGGAATGAGTATTGAATCATGAGAATTCGGGATATTCTATTGAGTATTGAGAATTGAGGATTGATGGTTGAGTTTAGAGGATTGAGGATTGAGGATTGAGGGTTGAGTATTGATGATTGAGGACTGATGACTGAGGATTGAGGTTTGAGGATTGATGGTTGAAGATTGAGGATTGAAGATTGAGTATGGAGGATTGAAGATTGGGTATTGAGGATTGAGGATTGAGTATTGAGGATTGATGATTGACGATTGAGGACTGAGGATTGAGGATTGATTATTGAGCTTTGGGAATTGAAGATTGTGGACTGGGGATAGAGGATTGAATATTGAGGATTAAGGATAGAGTATTGGGGATTGAGGATCTAGGATAGGAGATTGATTATTGAGGATTGAAGATTGAGGATTGAGGATTGAGGATTGAGAATTGAGAATTGAGGGTGACGACTGAGGGTTGAGGATTGAGGTTTGAGGAATGAGGATTGCGGATTGAGGATTGACAACTGATTGTTGAGGACTGAGAGCTGAAGATTGAGGATTCAGGATTGAGGATTCAGAATTGAGGTTTGTGGACTGAGGATTGAGGATTGAAGATTGAGTATTGAGGATTGAAAATTGAGGATTGAGGATAGAGGATTGAGGATTGAGGATGAGGGCTGAGGGTTGAGGGTTGAGGTTTGAGGACAGAGGACCGAGTATTGAGGATTGAGAATTGAGGATTGAGGATTGAGGTTTGAAGATTGAGGATTGGGTATTGAGGATTGAAGAATGAGGATTGAGGATTGAGGATTGAGGATTGAGTATTGAAGATAGAGTATTGAGGATTGAAGACTGACGATTGAGGATTGAGGATTGACGATTGAGGATTGAGGATTGAGGATTGAAGATTGAGGTTTGAGGATTGAGGATTGAGGATGGAGGATGAGGGCTGAGGGTTGAGGATTGAGGTTTGAGTATTGAATACTGAGAATTCAGGATATTCTATTGAGTATTGAGAATTGAGGATTGATGGTTGAGTATTGAGGATTGAGGATTGAGTATTGAGGATTGAAGATTGAGGTTTGAGGATTGAGGGTTGAGAATTGAGAATGAGGACTGAGGGTTGAGGATAGAGGTTTGAGGAACGAGTATTGAGGATTGAGAATTGAGGACTGACGATTGACGATTGAGTGTTGAGGATTGAGGATTGATGACTGAGGATTGAGGATTGAGGAATGAGGATTGAGGATTGAGGATTGAAGATTGAGTATTGAGGACTGAGGATTGAGGATTGATTATTGAGCTTTGGGGATTGAAGATTGTGGACTGGGTATAGACGACTGAATATTGAGGATTAAGGATAGAGTATTGGGGATTGAGGATCTAGGATAGGAGATTGATTATTGAGGATTGAAGATTGAGGATTGAGGATTGAGGATTGAGAATTGTGTATTGGGGATTGAGGGTTGAGGATTGAAGATGGAGAATTGAGGACTGAGGGTTGACGATTGAGTATTGAGGATTGAGGAATGTTGACTGAGGATTGAGGATTGAGGATTGAGGATTGGGTGTTGAGGATTGAAGAATGAGGATTGACGATTCAGGATTGAGGATTGGGGATTGAAGATTGAGTATTGAGGATTGAATGTTGATGATTGATGATTGAGGATTGTGGATTGTGGATTGAAGGTTGAGGATTGAAGATTGAGTATTGAGGATTGAAGATTGAGTATTCAGGATTGAAGATTGAGGATTGAGGATTGAGGCTTGACGATTGAGGATTGAGGATTGAAGATTGAGGATTGGGGATTGAGGATTGAGGATTGAGGATTGAAGATTGAGGATTGAGAATTGAGAATCGAAGATTGAGTATTGAGGATTGAAGATTGAGGTTTGAGGATTGAGGATTGAGCATGGAGGATGAGGGCTGAGGGTTGAGGATTGAGGTTTGAGTATTGAATACTGAGAATTCAGGATATTCTATTGAGTACTGAGAGTTGAGGATTGATGGTTGAGTATTGAGGATTGAGGGTTGAGTATTGAGGATTGAAGAGTGAGGTTTGAGGATTGAGGCTTGAGAATCGAGGACGAGGACTGAGGGTTGAGGATTGAGGTTTGAGGAACGAGGATTGAGGATTGAGAATTGAGGACTGGGGATTGACGATTGAGTATCGAGGATTGAGGAACGAGGATTGAGGATTGAGAATTGAGGACTGAGGATTGACGATTGAGTATTGAGGATTGAGGATTGATGACTGAGGATTGACGATTGAGGACTGAGGATTGAGAATTGTGTATTGGGGATTGAGGGTTGAGGATTGAAGATGGAGAATTGAGGACTGAGGGTTGACGATTGAGTATTGAGGATTGAGGAATGTTGACTGAGGATTGAGGATTGAGGATTGAGGATTGGGTGTTGAGGATTGAAGAATGAGGATTGACGATTCAGGATTGAGGATTGGGGATTGAAGATTGAGTATTGAGGATTGAATGTTGATGATTGATGATTGAGGATTGTGGATTGTGGATTGAAGGTTGAGGATTGAAGATTGAGTATTGAGGATTGAAGATTGAGTATTCAGGATTGAAGATTGAGGATTGAGGATTGAGGCTTGACGATTGAGGATTGAGGATTGAAGATTGAGGATTGGGGATTGAGGATTGGCGATTGAGGATTGAGGACTCAGGATTGAGAATAGAAGATTGAGGATTGAAGATTGAGAATTGAGGATTGAATGTTGAGGACTGAGGACGAGGACTGACGGTTGAGGATTGAGGTTTGAGGTTTCATGATTGAGGATTGAGGACTGAGGATTGAGGATTGGGGATTGAGGATTGAGCATTGAGGATTGAACATTGAGGACTAGGGGTTGAGGATTGAAGATTGAGGATTAAGGATTGATAATTGGGGATTGAGGATCTAGGTTTGGAGATTGATTATTCAGGATTGAAGATTGAGGATTGAGGATTGAGGATTGATAATTGTGAATTGAGGATGAGGACTGAGGGTTGAGGATTGAGGTTTGAGGAATGAGGATTGAGGATTGAGGATTGAGGACTGAGGATTGAGTTATGAAGATAGAGTATTCATGTCTGATGATTGAGGATTGAGGATTGAGGATTGAGGATTGAGGATTGAGGATTGATAATGGAGGATGAGGGCTTATGGTTGAGGATTGAGGTTTTAGTATTGAATACTGAGAATTCAGGATATTCTATTGAGTATTGGGAATTGAGGATTGATGGTTGAGTACTGAGGACTGAGGATTGAGGATTGAGGATTGAGTATCGAAGATTGAGGATTGATGATTGAGGATTGAGGACTGAGGATTGAGGATTGAGTGTTGAAGATTGAGGATTGAGTATTGAGTATTGAAGGTTGAGGTTTGAGGATTGAGAATTTAGAATTGAGGATGAGGACTGAGGGTTGAGGATTGAGGTTTGAGGAACGAGGACTGAGGATTGAGAGTTGAGGATTGAGGATTGAGGATTGAGGATTGAGGATTGAAGATTGAGTATTGGGGATTGAGGATTGAGGATTGACAATTGAGGACCGAAGATTAAGTATTGAGGATTGAAGATTGAGGTTTGAGGATTGAGGATTGAGGATGGAGGATGAGGGCTGAGGGTTGAGGATTGAGGTTTGAGTACTGAATTCTGAGAGTTCAGAATATTCTATTGAGTATTGAGAATTGAGGATTGATGGTTGAGTATTGAGGATTGAGGATTGAGTATTAAGGATTGAAGATTGAGGTTTGAGGATTGAGGATTGAGAATTGAGAATGAGGACTGAGGGTTGAGGATTGAGGATTGAGGATGAGGGCTGAGGGTTGAGGGTTGAGGTTTGAGGACAGAGGACCGAGTATTGAGGATTGAGAATTGAGGATTGAGGATTGAGGTTTGAAGATTGAGGATTGGGTATTGAGGATTGAAGAATGAGGATTGAGGATTGAGGATTGAGGATTGAGGATTGAAGATAGAGTATTGAGGATTGAAGACTGACGATTGAGGATTGAGGATTGACGATTGAGGATTGAGGATTGAGGATTGAAGATTGAGTATTCAGGATTGAAGATTGAGGATTGAGGATTGAGGATTGAGAATTCAGGATCGAAGATTGAGTATTGAGGATTGAAGATTGAAGATTGAGGTTTGAGGATTGAGGATTGAGGATGGAGGATGAGGGCTGAGGGTTGAGGATTGAGGTTTGAGTATTGAATACTGAGAATTCAGGATATTCTATTGAGTATTGAGAATTGAGGATTGACGGTTGAGTATTGAGGATTGAGGATTGAGTATTGAGGATTGAAGATTGAGGTTTGAGGATTGAGGGTTGAGAATTGAGAATGAGGACTGAGGGTTGAGGATAGAGGTTTGAGGAACGAGTATTGAGGATTGAGAATTGAGGACTGACGATTGACGATTGAGTATTGAGGATTGAGGATTGATGACTGAGGATTGAGGATTGAGGAATGAGGATTGAGGATTGTGGATTGAAGATTGAGTATTGAGGATTGAGGATTGAGGATTGAGGATTGAGGATTGGGTATTGAGGATTGAAGTATGAGGTTTGACGATTCAGGATTGAGGATTGAGGATTGAAGATTGAGTATTGAGGATTGAAGGTTGGCGATTGAGGATTGAGGATTGTGGATTGAGGATTGAGTGTTGAGGATTGAAGATTGAGTATTGAGGATTGAAGGCTGAGTATTCAGGATTGAAGATTGAGGATTGAGGATTGAGGCTTGATGATTGAGGATTGAGGATTGAAGATTGAGGATTGGAGATTGAGGATTGAGGATTGACAACAGATTGTTGAGGACTGAGAGCTGAAGATTGAGGATTCAGGATTGAGGATACAGGATTGAGGTGTGAGGACTGAGGATTGATTATTGAGTATTAAAGATTGAGTATTGATGATTGAGGATTGAGTATTGAGGATTGAGGATTGAGGATGACCGCTGAGGGTTGAGGATTGAGGTTTGAGGACAGAGGACCGAGGATTGAGGATTGAGAATTGAGGATTGAGGATTGAGGATTGAAGATTGAGGATTGGGTATTGAGGATTGAAGAATGAGGATTGAGGATTGAGGATTGAGGATTGAGGATTGAAGATTGAGTATTGAGGATTGAAGACTGACGATTGAGGATTGAGGATTGAGTATTGAGGATTGAGGATTGAGGATTGAAAATTGAGTATTCAGGATTGAAGATTAAGGATTGATAATTGAGGCTTGAGGATTGAGGATGAGGATTGAAGATTGAGGATTTTGGATTGAGGATTGGAGATTGACTATTGAGGATTGAAGATTGAGGATTGAGACTTCAGGATTGAGGATTGAGGATAAGGGCTGAGGGTTGAGGATTGAGGATTGAGGATTGAGGATTGAAGATTGAAGATTGAGGATTGAGGATTCAGGATTGAGGATTGAGGATAAGGGCTGAGGGTTGAGGATTGAGGATTGAGGATTGAGGATTGAAGATTGAGTATCGGGGATTGACGATTGAGGATTGATTATTGAGTATTAAAGATTGAGTATTGATGATTGAGGATAGAGGATTGAGGATTGAGGACTGAGGATTGAGTATTGAAGATTGTGGATTGATGATTGACGATTGAGGACTGAGGATTGAGGATTGATTATTGAGCTTTGCGGATTGAAGATTGTGGACTGGGTATAGACGACTGAATATTGAGGATTAAGGATAGAGTATTGGGGATTGAGGATCTAGGATAGGAGATTGATTATTGAGGATTGAAGATTGAGGATTGAGGATTGAGGATTGGGAATTGTGTATTGGGGATTGAGGGTTGAGGATTGAAGATTGAGAATTGAGGACTGAGGGTTGACGATTGAGTATTGAGGATTGAGGAATGTTGACTGAGGATTGAGGATTGAGGATTGAGGATTGGGTGCTGAGGATTGACGATTGAGTATTGAAGATTGAGGATTGATGACTGAGGATTGAGGATTGAGGATTGAGGATTGAGGATTGAGGATTGAAGATAGAAGATTGAGTATTGAGGATTGAGGATTGAGGATTGGGGATTGAGGATTGAGGATTGAGGTTTGACGATTGAGGATTGAGGATAGAAGATTGAATATCGTGGTCTGAGGATTGAGGATTGAGGGTTCAAGATTGAGGTATTGAGGACCGACGATTGAAAATTGAGGACTGAGTATTGAAAACTGAGGATTCAGGATATTCTATTGAGGATTGAAAACTGAGGATTGAGGATTGAGGATTAAGGATTGAGGATTGAAGGTTGAGGTTTGAGGATTGAAGATTGAGGATTGAGGATTGGGGATTGAGGATTGAGGATTGATGGCTGAGGATTGATGATTGATGATTGAAGATTGAGAACTGAGGATTGAGGACTGAGGGTTGAGGATTAAGTGCTGTGAATTTATGATTGACAATCGAATATTGAGTGTTGAGGCTTGAGGACTGAGGGTTGAGCTTCGAGTATTGAGGATAGAGGATTGAGGCTTGAGGACTGAGGATTGAGGATTGAATATTGAGGATCGAGAATTGATGACTGAGGATTGAGGATCGAGGATTGAGGATTGATTACTGAGGATTGAGGATTGAGGATTGAAGATTGAGTGTCGTGGACTGAGGATTGAGGATTGAAGATTGAGGATTGAGAATTGATGATTGAGGATTGAAGATTGAGGACAGAGTATTGAAAACTGAGAATTGAAGGTATTCTATCGAGGATTGAAAATTGAGGACTGAGGATAGAGGATTGAGGATCAAGGGTTGAGGATTGAAGTTTGAGGTTTGAGGATTGACGATTGTGGATTGAGGATTGGGGATTGAGGATTGAGGATTGATGGTTGAGGATTGAGCATTGACGATTGAGGATTTAGGATCGAGGATTGAGGATTGTGGATTGAGGATTGAGGATTGATTACTGAGGGTTGAGTATTGAGGATTGAGGATTGAAGATTCAGCATTGAGGATTGAGGATAGAGGACTGATGATTGAGGATTGAGGATTGAAGATTGAGGGTTGGGGATTGAGGATTGAGGATTGAGGATTGAGAATCGAAGATTAAGTATTGAGGATTGAAGATTGAGGTTTGAGGATTGAGGATTGAGGATGGAGGACGAGGGCTGAGGTTTGAGGATTGAGGTCTGAGTATTGAATACTGAGAATTCAGGATATTCTATTGAGTATTGAGAATTGAGAATTGATGGATGAGTATTGAGGATTGAGGATTGAGTATTGATGACTGAAGATTCAGGTTTGAGGATTGAGAATTGAGAATTGAGGATGAGGACTGAGGGTTGAGGATTGAGGTTTGAGGAACGAGGATTGAGGATTGAGAATTGAGGACTGAGGATTGACGATTGAGTATTGAAGATTGAGGATTGATGACTGAGGATTGAGGATTGAGGATTGAGGATTGAGGATTGAGGATTGAGGATTGATAATGGAGGATGAGGGCTGATGGTTGAGGATTGAGGTTTTAGTATTGAATACTGAGAATTCAGGATATTCTATTGAGTATTGGTAATTGAGGATTGATGGTTGAGTATTGAGGACTGAGGATTGAGGATTGAGGATTGAGTATCGAAGATTGAGGATTGATGATTGAGGATTGAGGACTGAGGATTGAGGATTGAGTGTTGAAGATTGAGGATTGAGTATTGAGTATTCAAGGTTGAGGTTTGAGGATTGAGAATTTAGAATTGAGGATGAGGACTGAGGGTTGAGGATTAAGGTTTGAGGAACGAGGACTGAGGATTGAGAGTTGAGGATTGAGGATTGAGGATTGAGGATTGAGGATTGAAGATTGAGCATTGGGGATTGAGGATTGAGGATTGACAATTGAGGACCGAAGATTAAGTATTGAGGATTGAAGATTGAGGTTTGAGGATTGAGGATTGAGGATGGAGGATGAGGGCTGAGGGTTGAGGATTGAGGTTTGAGTATTGAATTCTGAGAGTTCAGAATATTCTATTGAGTATTGAGAATTGAGGATTGATGGATGAGTATTGAGGATTGAGGATTGAGTATTAAGGATTGAAGATTGAGGTTTGAGGATTGAGGATTGAGAATTGAGAATGAGGACTGAGGGTTGAGGATTGAGGTTTGAGGAATGAGGATTGAGGATTGAGGATTGAGGATTGAGGATTGAGTATTGAAGATTGAGTATTCATGACTGAGGATTGAGGATTGAGGATTGAGTGTTGAGGATTGAGGATCGAAGATTGAGTTATGAGGATTGAAGATTGAGGTTTGAGGATTGAGGATTGAGGATGGAGGATGAGAGCTGATGGTTGAGGATTGAGGTATGAGTATTGAATACTGAGAATCCAGGATATTCTATTGAGTATTGGGAATTGAGGATCGATGGTTGAGTATTGAGGATTGAGGATTGAGGATTGAGGATTGAGTATTGAAGATTGAGGATTGATGATTCAGGATTGAGGATTGAGGATTGAGGATTGAGTGTTGAAGATTCAGGATTGATGATTGAGGATTGAGGATTGAGGATCGAAGATTGAGTATTGAGGATTGAAGATTGAGGATAGAGCGTTGGTGAATGAGTGTTGAAGATTGAGGATTGATTATTGAGGATTGAGGATTGACGATTGAGGATTGAGGATTGAGGATTGAGGAACGAAGATTGAGGATTGGGGATTGAGGATTGATGATTGGGAATCGAAGATTGAGTATTGAGGTTTGAGGACTGAGCATTGAGGTTTGAGAATTGAGGATTGATGATTGACGCTTCAGGATAGAGGATTGAGGATGGAGGATTGAAGAGAGAGGACCGAGTGTTGAGGATTGAGTGTTGAGAATTGATGTTTGAGGATCGAGATTTGATTAATGAATATTGTGGAATGAGTATTGAATCATGAGAATTCGGGATATTCTATTGAGTATTGAGAATTGAGGATTGATGGTTGAGTTTAGAGGATTGAGGATTGAGGATTGAGGGTTGAGTATTGATGATTGAGGACTGATGACTGAGGATTGAGGTTTGAGGATTGATGGTTGAAGATTGAGGATTGAAGATTGAGTATGGAGGATTGAAGATTGGGTATTGAGGATTGAGGATTGAGTATTGAGGATTGATGATTGACGATTGAGGACTGAGGATTGAGGATTGATTATTGAGCTTTGGGAATTGAAGATTGTGGACTGGGGATAGAGGATTGAATATTGAGGATTAAGGATAGAGTATTGGGGATTGAGGATCTAGGATAGGAGATTGATTATTGAGGATTGAAGATTGAGGATTGAGGATTGAGGATTGAGAATTGAGAATTGAGGATGACGACTGAGGGTTGAGGATTGAGGTTTGAGGAATGAGGATTGCGGATTGAGGATTGACAACTGATTGTTGAGGACTGAGAGCTGAAGATTGAGGATTCAGGATTGAGGATTCAGAATTGAGGTTTGTGGACTGAGGATTGAGGATTGAAGATTGAGTATTGAGGATTGAAAATTGAGGATTGAGGATAGAGGATTGAGGATTGAGGATGAGGGCTGAGGGTTGAGGGTTGAGGTTTGAGGACAGAGGACCGAGTATTGAGGATTGAGAATTGAGGATTGAGGATTGAGGTTTGAAGATTGAGGATTGGGTATTGAGGATTGAAGAATGAGGATTGAGGATTGAGGATTGAGGATTGAGTATTGAAGATAGAGTATTGAGGATTGAAGACTGACGATTGAGGATTGAGGATTGACGATTGAGGATTGAGGATTGAGGATTGAAGATTGAGTATTCAGGATTGAAGATTGAGGATTGAGGATTGAGGATTGAGAATTGAGGATCGAAGATTGAGTATTGAGGATTGAAGATTGAGGTTTGAGGATTGAGGATTGAGGATGGAGGATGAGGGCTGAGGGTTGAGGATTGAGGTTTGAGTATTGAATACTGAGAATTCAGGATATTCTATTGAGTATTGAGAATTGAGGATTGATGGTTGAGTATTGAGGATTGAGGATTGAGTATTGAGGATTGAAGATTGAGGTTTGAGGATTGAGGGTTGAGAATTGAGAATGAGGACTGAGGGTTGAGGATAGAGGTTTGAGGAACGAGTATTGAGGATTGAGAATTGAGGACTGACGATTGACGATTGAGTATTGAGGATTGAGGATTGATGACTGAGGATTGAGGATTGAGGAATGAGGATTGAGGATTGAGGATTGAAGATTGAGTATTGAGGACTGAGGATTGAGGATTGAAGATTGAGTATCGGGGATTGACGATTGAGGATTGATTATTGAGTATTAAAGATTGAGTATTGATGATTGAGGATAGAGGATTGAGGATTGAGGACTGAGGATTGAGTATTGAAGATTGTGGATTGATGATTGACGATTGAGGACTGAGGATTGAGGATTGATTATTGAGCTTTGCGGATTGAAGATTGTGGACTGGGTATAGACGACTGAATATTGAGGATTAAGGATAGAGTATTGGGGATTGAGGATCTAGGATAGGAGATTGATTATTGAGGATTGAAGATTGAGGATTGAGGATTGAGGATTGGGAATTGTGTATTGGGGATTGAGGGTTGAGGATTGAAGATTGAGAATTGAGGACTGAGGGTTGACGATTGAGTATTGAGGATTGAGGAATGTTGACTGAGGATTGAGGATTGAGGATTGAGGATTGGGTGCTGAGGATTGACGATTGAGTATTGAAGATTGAGGATTGATGACTGAGGATTGAGGATTGAGGATTGAGGATTGAGGATTGAGGATTGAAGATAGAAGATTGAGTATTGAGGATTGAGGATTGAGGATTGGGGATTGAGGATTGAGGATTGAGGTTTGACGATTGAGGATTGAGGATAGAAGATTGAATATCGTGGTCTGAGGATTGAGGATTGAGGGTTCAAGATTGAGGTATTGAGGACCGACGATTGAAAATTGAGGACTGAGTATTGAAAACTGAGGATTCAGGATATTCTGTTGAGGATTGAAAACTGAGGATTGAGGATTGAGGATTAAGGATTGAGGATTGAAGGTTGAGGTTTGAGGATTGACGATTGAGGATTGAGGATTGGGGATTGAGGATTGAGGATTGATGGCTGAGGATTGATGATTGATGATTGAAGATTGAGAACTGAGGATTGAGGACTGAGGGTTGAGGATTAAGTGCTGTGAATTTATGATTGACAATCGAATATTGAGTGTTGAGGCTTGAGGACTGAGGGTTGAGCTTCGAGTATTGAGGATAGAGGATTGAGGCTTGAGGACTGAGGATTGAGGATTGAATATTGAGGATCGAGAATTGATGACTGAGGATTGAGGATCGAGGATTGAGGATTGATTACTGAGGATTGAGGATTGAGGATTGAAGATTGAGTGTCGTGGACTGAGGATTGAGGATTGAAGATTGAGGATTGAGAATTGATGATTGAGGATTGAAGATTGAGGACAGAGTATTGAAAACTGAGAATTGAAGGTATTCTATCGAGGATTGAAAATTGAGGACTGCGGATAGAGGATTGAGGATCAAGGGTTGAGGATTGAAGTTTGAGGTTTGAGGATTGACGATTGTGGATTGAGGATTGGGGATTGAGGATTGAGGATTGATGGTTGAGGATTGAGCATTGACGATTGAGGATTTAGGATCGAGGATTGAGGATTGTGGATTGAGGATTGAGGATTGATTACTGAGGGTTGAGTATTGAGGATTGAGGATTGAAGATTCAGCATTGAGGATTGAGGATAGAGGACTGATGATTGAGGATTGAGGATTGAAGATTGAGGGTTGGGGATTGAGGATTGAGGATTGAGGATTGAGAATCGAAGATTAAGTATTGAGGATTGAAGATTGAGGTTTGAGGATTGAGGATTGAGGATGGAGGACGAGGGCTGAGGTTTGAGGATTGAGGTCTGAGTATTGAATACTGAGAATTCAGGATATTCTATTGAGTATTGAGAATTGAGAATTGATGGATGAGTATTGAGGATTGAGGATTGAGTATTGATGACTGAAGATTCAGGTTTGAGGATTGAAAATTGAGAATTGAGGATGAGGACTGAGGGTTGAGGATTGAGGTTTGAGGAACGAGGATTGAGGATTGAGAATTGAGGACTGAGGATTGACGATTGAGTATTGAAGATTGAGGATTGATGACTGAGGATTGAGGATTGAGGATTGAGGATTGGGTATGAGGATTGAAGAATGAGGATTGACGATTCAGGATTGAGGATTGAGGATTGAAGATTGAGTATTGAGGATTGAAGGTTGATGATTGAGGATTGAGGATTGTGGATTGTGGATTGAGGCTTGAGGATTGAGGATTGAGGATTGAAGATTGAGGATTGGGGATTGAGGATTGAGGACTGCGGATTGACGATTGAGTATTGAAGATTGAGGATTGCTGACTGAGGATTGAGGATTGAGGATTGAGGATTGGGTATGAGGATTGAAGAATGAGGATTGACGATTCAGGATTGAGGATTAAGGATTGAAGATTGAAAATTGAGGACTGAAGGTTGATGATTGAGGGTTAAGGATTGAGGATTGGGGATTGAGGATCTAGGATTGGAGATTGACTATTGAGGATTGAGGATTGAGGAGTAAGGATTGAGGAACGAGGATTGAGGATTGAGGATGACGGCTGAGGGTTGAGGATTGATGTATGAGGAACGAGGATTGAGGATTGAGGATTGAGGACTGCGGATTGACGATTGAGTATTGAAGATTGAGGATTGCTGACTGAGGATTGAGGATTGAGGATTGAGGATTGGGTATGAGGATTGAAGAATGAGGATTGACGATTCAGGATTGAGGATTAAGGATTGAAGATTGAAAATTGAGGACTGAAGGTTGATGATTGAGGATTGAGGATTGTGGATTGTGGATTGAGGGTTGAGGATTGAAGATTGAGTATTGACGATTGAAGGTTGAGTATTCAGGATTGAAGATTGAGGATTGAGGATTGAGGCTTGAGGATTGAGGATTGAGGATTGAAGATTGAGGATTGGGGATTGAGGATTGGCGATTGAGGATTGAGGACTGAGGATTGAGAATAGAAGATTGAGGATTGAAGATTGAGAATTGAGGATTGAAGGTTGAGGATTGAGGACGAGGACTGACGGTTGAGGATTGAGGTTTGAGGTTTGATGATTGAGGATTGAGGACTGAGGATTGAGGATTGGGGATTGAGGATTGAGCATTGAGGATTGAACATTGAGGACTAGGGGTTGAGGATTGAAGATTGAGGATTAAGGATTGATAATTGGGGATTGAGGATCTAGGTTTGGAGATTGATTATTCAGGATTGAAGATTGAGGATTGAGGATTGAGGATTGATAATTGTGAATTGAGGATGAGGACTGAGGGTTGAGGATTGAGGTTTGAGGAATGAGGATTGAGGATTGAGGATTGAGGACTGAGGATTGGGGATTGAGTTATGAAGATTGAGTATTCATGTCTGATGATTGAGGATTGAGGATTGAGGATTGAGGATTGAGGATTGAGGATTGATAATGGAGGATGAGGGCTGATGGTTGAGGATTGAGGTTTTAGTATTGAATACTGAGAATTCAGGATATTCTATTGAGTATTGGTAATTGAGGATTGATGGTTGAGTATTGAGGACTGAGGATTGAGGATTGAGGATTGAGTATCGAAGATTGAGGATTGATGATTGAGGATTGAGGACTGAGGATTGAGGATTGAGTGTTGAAGATTGAGGATTGAGTATTGAGTATTGAAGGTTGAGGTTTGAGGATTGAGAATTTAGAATTGAGGATGAGGACTGAGGGTTGAGGATTAAGGTTTGAGGAACGAGGACTGAGGATTGAGAGTTGAGGATTGAGGATTGAGGATTGAGGATTGAGGATTGAAGATTGAGCATTGGGGATTGAGGATTGAGGATTGACAATTGAGGACCGAAGATTAAGTATTGAGGATTGAAGATTGAGGTTTGAGGATTGAGGATTGAGGATGGAGGATGAGGGCTGAGGGTTGAGGATTGAGGTTTGAGTATTGAATTCTGAGAGTTCAGAATATTCTATTGAGTATTGAGAATTGAGGATTGATGGATGAGTATTGAGGATTGAGGATTGAGTATTAAGGATTGAAGATTGAGGTTTGAGGATTGAGGATTGAGAATTGAGAATGAGGACTGAGGGTTGAGGATTGAGGTTTGAGGAATGAGGATTGAGGATTGAGGATTGAGGATTGAGGATTGAGTATTGAAGATTGAGTATTCATGACTGAGGATTGAGGATTGAGGATTGAGTGTTGAGGATTGAGGATCGAAGATTGAGTTATGAGGATTGAAGATTGAGGTTTGAGGATTGAGGATTGAGGATGGAGGATGAGAGCTGATGGTTGAGGATTGAGGTATGAGTATTGAATACTGAGAATCCAGGATATTCTATTGAGTATTGGGAATTGAGGATCGATGGTTGAGTATTGAGGATTGAGGATTGAGGATTGAGGATTGAGTATTGAAGATTGAGGATTGATGATTCAGGATTGAGGATTGAGGATTGAGGATTGAGTGTTGAAGATTCAGGATTGATGATTGAGGATTGAGGATTGAGGATCGAAGATTGAGTATTGAGGATTGAAGATTGAGGATAGAGCGTTGGTGAATGAGTGTTGAAGATTGAGGATTGATTATTGAGGATTGAGGATTGACGATTGAGGATTGAGGATTGAGGATTGAGGAACGAAGATTGAGGATTGGGGATTGAGGATTGATGATTGGGAATCGAAGATTGAGTATTGAGGTTTGAGGACTGAGCATTGAGGTTTGAGAATTGAGGATTGATGATTGACGCTTCAGGATAGAGGATTGAGGATGGAGGATTGAAGAGAGAGGACCGAGTGTTGAGGATTGAGTGTTGAGAATTGATGTTTGAGGATCGAGATTTGATTAATGAATATTGTGGAATGAGTATTGAATCATGAGAATTCGGGATATTCTATTGAGTATTGAGAATTGAGGATTGATGGTTGAGTTTAGAGGATTGAGGATTGAGGATTGAGGGTTGAGTATTGATGATTGAGGACTGATGACTGAGGATTGAGGTTTGAGGATTGATGGTTGAAGATTGAGGATTGAAGATTGAGTATGGAGGATTGAAGATTGGGTATTGAGGATTGAGGATTGAGTATTGAGGATTGATGATTGACGATTGAGGACTGAGGATTGAGGATTGATTATTGAGCTTTGGGAATTGAAGATTGTGGACTGGGGATAGAGGATTGAATATTGAGGATTAAGGATAGAGTATTGGGGATTGAGGATCTAGGATAGGAGATTGATTATTGAGGATTGAAGATTGAGGATTGAGGATTGAGGATTGAGAATTGAGAATTGAGGGTGACGACTGAGGGTTGAGGATTGAGGTTTGAGGAATGAGGATTGCGGATTGAGGATTGACAACTGATTGTTGAGGACTGAGAGCTGAAGATTGAGGATTCAGGATTGAGGATTCAGAATTGAGGTTTGTGGACTGAGGATTGAGGATTGAAGATTGAGTATTGAGGATTGAAAATTGAGGATTGAGGATAGAGGATTGAGGATTGAGGATGAGGGCTGAGGGTTGAGGGTTGAGGTTTGAGGACAGAGGACCGAGTATTGAGGATTGAGAATTGAGGATTGAGGATTGAGGTTTGAAGATTGAGGATTGGGTATTGAGGATTGAAGAATGAGGATTGAGGATTGAGGATTGAGGATTGAGTATTGAAGATAGAGTATTGAGGATTGAAGACTGACGATTGAGGATTGAGGATTGACGATTGAGGATTGAGGATTGAGGATTGAAGATTGAGGTTTGAGGATTGAGGATTGAGGATGGAGGATGAGGGCTGAGGGTTGAGGATTGAGGTTTGAGTATTGAATACTGAGAATTCAGGATATTCTATTGAGTATTGAGAATTGAGGATTGATGGTTGAGTATTGAGGATTGAGGATTGAGTATTGAGGATTGAAGATTGAGGTTTGAGGATTGAGGGTTGAGAATTGAGAATGAGGACTGAGGGTTGAGGATAGAGGTTTGAGGAACGAGTATTGAGGATTGAGAATTGAGGACTGACGATTGACGATTGAGTGTTGAGGATTGAGGATTGATGACTGAGGATTGAGGATTGAGGAATGAGGATTGAGGATTGAGGATTGAAGATTGAGTATTGAGGACTGAGGATTGAGGATTGATTATTGAGCTTTGGGGATTGAAGATTGTGGACTGGGTATAGACGACTGAATATTGAGGATTAAGGATAGAGTATTGGGGATTGAGGATCTAGGATAGGAGATTGATTATTGAGGATTGAAGATTGAGGATTGAGGATTGAGGATTGAGAATTGTGTATTGGGGATTGAGGGTTGAGGATTGAAGATGGAGAATTGAGGACTGAGGGTTGACGATTGAGTATTGAGGATTGAGGAATGTTGACTGAGGATTGAGGATTGAGGATTGAGGATTGGGTGTTGAGGATTGAAGAATGAGGATTGACGATTCAGGATTGAGGATTGGGGATTGAAGATTGAGTATTGAGGATTGAATGTTGATGATTGATGATTGAGGATTGTGGATTGTGGATTGAAGGTTGAGGATTGAAGATTGAGTATTGAGGATTGAAGATTGAGTATTCAGGATTGAAGATTGAGGATTGAGGATTGAGGCTTGACGATTGAGGATTGAGGATTGAAGATTGAGGATTGGGGATTGAGGATTGAGGATTGAGGATTGAAGATTGAGGATTGAGAATTGAGAATCGAAGATTGAGTATTGAGGATTGAAGATTGAGGTTTGAGGATTGAGGATTGAGCATGGAGGATGAGGGCTGAGGGTTGAGGATTGAGGTTTGAGTATTGAATACTGAGAATTCAGGATATTCTATTGAGTACTGAGAGTTGAGGATTGATGGTTGAGTATTGAGGATTGAGGGTTGAGTATTGAGGATTGAAGAGTGAGGTTTGAGGATTGAGGCTTGAGAATCGAGGACGAGGACTGAGGGTTGAGGATTGAGGTTTGAGGAACGAGGATTGAGGATTGAGAATTGAGGACTGGGGATTGACGATTGAGTATCGAGGATTGAGGAACGAGGATTGAGGATTGAGAATTGAGGACTGAGGATTGACGATTGAGTATTGAGGATTGAGGATTGATGACTGAGGATTGACGATTGAGGACTGAGGATTGAGAATTGTGTATTGGGGATTGAGGGTTGAGGATTGAAGATGGAGAATTGAGGACTGAGGGTTGACGATTGAGTATTGAGGATTGAGGAATGTTGACTGAGGATTGAGGATTGAGGATTGAGGATTGGGTGTTGAGGATTGAAGAATGAGGATTGACGATTCAGGATTGAGGATTGGGGATTGAAGATTGAGTATTGAGGATTGAATGTTGATGATTGATGATTGAGGATTGTGGATTGTGGATTGAAGGTTGAGGATTGAAGATTGAGTATTGAGGATTGAAGATTGAGTATTCAGGATTGAAGATTGAGGATTGAGGATTGAGGCTTGACGATTGAGGATTGAGGATTGAAGATTGAGGATTGGGGATTGAGGATTGAGGATTGAGGATTGAAGATTGAGGATTGAGGATTGAGAATCGAAGATTGAGTATTGAGGATTGAAGGTTGAGGTTTGAGGATTGAGGATTGAGCATGGAGGATGAGGGCTGAGGGTTGAGGATTGAGGTTTGAGTATTGAATACTGAGAATTCAGGATATTCTATTGAGTACTGAGAGTTGAGGATTGATGGTTGAGTATTGAGGATTGAGGGTTGAGTATTGAGGATTGAAGAGTGAGGTTTGAGGATTGAGGCTTGAGAATCGAGGATGAGGACTGAGGGTTGAGGATTGAGGTTTGAGGAACGAGGATTGAGGATTGAGAATTGAGGACTGGGGATTGACGATTGAGTATCGAGGATTGAGGAACGAGGATTGAGGATTGAGAATTGAGGACTGAGGATTGACGATTGAGTATTGAGGATTGAGGATTGATGACTGAGGATTGAGGATTGAGGATTGAGGATTGGGTATTGAGGATTGAAGAATGAGGATTGACGATTCAGGATTGAGGATTGAGGATTGAATATTGAGAATTGAGGTTTGATGATTGAGAATTGTGGATTGGGGATTGAGGATTGAAGATTGAGTATTGATGTTTGAGGATTGAGGATTGAGGATTGTGGATTGAGGGTTGAGGATTGAAGGATGAGGATTGACGATTCAGGATTGAGGATTGAGGATTGAAGATTGAGTATTGAGGATTGAAGATTGATGATTGAGGATTGAGGGATGTGGATTGTGGATTGAGGGTTGAAGATTAAAGATTGAGTATTGAGGATTGAAGATTGAGTATTCAGGATTGAAGATTGAGGATTGAGGATTGAGGCTTGAGGACTGCGGATTGACGATTGAGTATTGAAGATTGAGGATTGATGACTGAGGATTGAGGATTGAGGATTGAGGATTGAAGATTGAGTATTGATGTTTGAGGATTGAGGATTGTGGATTGAGGGTTGAGGATTGAAGATTGAGGATTGGGGATTGAGGATTGAGGATTGAGTATTGAGAACTGAGGATGAGGACTGAGGGTTGAGGATTGAGGTTTGAGGAACGAGTGTTGAGGATTGAGAATTGAGGACTGAGGATTGACGATTGAGTATTGAAGATTGAGGATTGATGACTGAGGATTGAGGATTGAGGATTGAGGATTGAGGATTGAGGATTGAGGATTGAAGATTGAGTATTGAGGATTGAGGATTGAGGATTGAGGATTGAGGATTGGGTATTGAGGATTGAAGAATGAGGATTGCGGATTGAGGATTGAGGATTGACAACTGATTGTTGAGGACTGAGAGCTGAAGGTTGAGGATTCAGGATTGAGGATTCAGAATTGAGGTTTGAGGACTGAGGATTGAGGATTGAAGATTGAGTATTGAGGATTGAAAATTGAGGATTGAGGATTGTGGATTGAGGTTTGAGGATGAGGGCTGAGGGTTGAGGATTGAGGTTTGAGGACAGAGTACCGAGGACTGAGGATTGAGAATTGAGGATTGAGGATTGAGGTTTGAAGATTGAGGATTGGGTATTGAGGATTGAAGAATGAGGATTGAGGATTGAGGGTTGAGGTCTGAGGATTGCAGATTGAGTATTGAGGATTGAAGACTGACGATTGAGGATTGAGGATTGAGGATTGGGGATTGAAGATTGATGATTGAAGGTTGAGTATTGAGGATTGAAGATTGAGGATTGAGGATTGAGGATTGAGGATTGAGGATTGAAGATTGAGGATTGGAGACTGAGTGTTGAGGGTCCAATGATGAGAATTAATGATTGTGCATAGAGATTTGAAGATTGCAGACTGAGTATTGAGTATTGAAAACTGTGAATTGATGATATTGTATTGAGGATTGAGTATTGAGTGCTGAGGATTGAGCACGAGGACTGACGGTTGAGGATTGAGGTACGAGGATTGAGGATTGAGAATTGAGTATTGAGGATTGAGGTTTGAGGATTGAAGATTGAGTATTGATGATTGAATATTGAGGATTGAGTATTGATAGCTGAGGATTGAGCACGAGGACTGACGGTTGAGGATTGAGGTACGAGGATTGAGGATTGAGGATTGAGGACTGAGGATTGAGGATCGAGGATTGAGGATTGAGGATTGAAGATTGAGGACTGGGGATTGAGTATTGAAGATTGATTATTGAGGATTGAAGATTGAGAATTGATGATTGAGGATTGAGAATTGGGAATTGAGGATGAGGACTGAGGGTTGAGAATTGAGGTTTGAGGTATAAGGATTGGGGATTGAGGATTGAGGATGGAGGATGTGGGCTGAGGGTTGAGAATTGAGGTTTGAGTATTGGATACTGGGAATTCAGCATATTCTATTGAGTATTGAGAATTGAGGATTGGTGGTTGAGTATTGAGGATTGAGGATTGTGAATTGAGGATTCAAGATTGAGGTTTGAATGTTGAGGATTGAAGATTGAGGATTGAGGATTGAGGATTCAGGATGGAGGATGAGGGCTGAGGGTTGAGGATTGAGGTTTGAGTATTGAATACTGAGAATTCAGGATATTCTATTGAGTATTGAGAATTGAGGATTGATGGTTGAGTACTGAGGATTGAGGATTGAGTATTGAGTATTGAAGATTGAGGTTTGAGGATTGAGGATTGAGAATTGAGTATGAGGACTGAGGGTTGAGGATTGAGGTTTGAGGAACTGGGATTGAGGATTGAGAATTGAGGACTGAGGATTGACGATTGAGTATTGACGATTGAGTACTGAGGATTGAGGATTGACGACTGAGGATTGTGGATTGAGTATTGAGGATTGAGGATTGAGGATTGGAGATTGAGTATTGAGGATTGAGGATTGAGGATTGAGGATTGAGGATTGAGTATTGAAGATTGAGGATTGATGATTGAGGATTGAGGATTGATTATTGAGGATTGAGGATTGAGGATTGAACAATGAGTATTGAGGATTGAAGATTGATGATTCAGGATTTAGGATTGAGGATTGAGGATGAGAGCTGAGGGTTGAGGGTTGAGGTTTGAGGATTGAGGACTGAGGATTGGGGATTGAGAATTGACGCTGGAGGATTGAGGATTGAGGATTGAGGATTGGGTATTGAGGTTTGAAGAATGAGGATTGAGGATTGAGGATTGAGGATTGAGGATTGAAGATTGAGTATTGAGGATTGAAGGTTGATGATTGAGGATTGAGGATTGTAGATTGAGGACTGAGTGTTGAGGGTTGAGTGATGAGAATTGATGTTTGTGGATAGAGGTTGGAAGATTGCAGATTGCGTATTGAGTATTGAAAACTGTGAATTGAGGATATTCTATTGCGGATTGAGGATTGACAACTGATTGTTGAGGACTGAGAGCTGAAGATTGAGGATTCAGGATTGAGGATTCAGAATTGAGGTTTGAAGACTGAGGATTGAGGATTGAAGATTGAGTATTGAGAATTGAGGATTGAGGTTTGAAGATTGAGGATTGGGTATTGAGGATTGAAGAATGAGGATTGAGGATTGAGGATTGAGGATTGAGGATTGAAGACTGAGTATTGAGGATTGAAGACTGACGATTGAGGATCGAGGATTGACGATTGAGGATTGAGGATTGAGGATTGAAGATTGAGTATTCAGGATTGAAGATTGAGGATTGAGGATTGAGGATTGAGCATTGAGGATCGAAGATTGAGTATTGAGGATTGAAGATTGAGGTTTGAGGATTGAGGATTGAGGATGGAGGATGAGGGCTGAGGGTTGAGGATTGAGGTTTGAGTATTGAATACTGAGAATTCAGGATATTCTATTGAGTATTGGGAATTGAGGATTGATGGTTGAGTATTGAGGATTGAGGATTGAGTATTGAGGATTGAAGATTGAGGTTTGAGGATTGAGGATTGAGAATTGTGAATGAGGACTGAGGGTTGAGGATTGAGGTTTGAGGAACGAGTATTGAGGATTGAGAATTGAGGACTGACGATTGACGATTGAGTATTGAGGATTGAGGATTGATGACTGAGGATTGAGGATTGAGGAATGAGGATTGAGGATTGAGGATTGAAGATTGAGTATTGAGGATTGAGGATTGAGGATTGAGGATTGAGGATTGGGTATTGAGGATTCAAGAATGAGGTTTGACGATTCAGGATTGAGGATTGAGGATTGAAGATTGAGTATTGAGGATTGAAGGTTGGCGATTGAGAATTGAGGATTGTGGACTGTGGATTGAGTGTTGTGGATTGAAGATTGAGTGTTGAGGATTGAAGACTGAGTATTCAGGATTGAAGATTGATGATTGAGGATTGAGGACTGAAGATTGAGGATATTCTATTGCGGATTGAGGATTGACAACTGATTGTTGAGGACTGAGAGCTGAAGATTGAGGATTCAGGATTGAGGATTCAGAATTGAGGTTTGAGGACTGAGGATTGAGGATTGAAGATTGAGTATTGGGGATTGAGAATTGAGGATTGAGGATTGAGGATTGAGGATTGACGATGAGGGCTGAAGGTTGAGGATTGAGGTTTGAGGATTGAGGATTGAGGCTTGAGGATTGAGGATTGAGGATTGAGGATTGAGGATTGAGGATTGAGGATTGGAGATTGAGTATTGAGGATTGAAGATTGAAGATTGAGTATTGAGCATTGAGGATTGAGGACTGAGGATTGAGGATCGAATGTTGAGTATTGAGGATTGAAGATTGAGGATTGAGGATTGAGGATTGAGGATGGAGGATGAGGACTGAGTGTTGAGGATTGAGGTTTGAGGAATGAGGATTTAGGATTGAGGATTGAGGATTGAGGATTGAGGATTGAGTATTGAAGATTGAGGATTGATGACTGAGGATTGAGGATTTTAGGATTGAGGATTGAGGAACGAGGATTGAGGATTGAGGGTGATTGCTCAGGGCTGAGGATTGAGGTTTGAGGACTGAGAATTGAGGATTGAGAATTGAGGATTGAGGATTGAGGGTTGAAGATTGAGGATTGAGGATTGAAGATTGAGGATTGAGGATTGAGGATTGAAGATTGAGGATTGAGGATTGAAGATTGAGGATTTGGGACTGAGTGTTGAGGGTTCAGTGATGAGAATTGATGTTTGTGCATAGAGATTTGAGGATTGCAGATTGAGTATTGAGTATTGAAAACTGTGAATTGATGATATTGTATTGAGGATTGAGAATTGACAACTGATTTTTGAGGACTGAGGTCTGAAGATTGAGGATTCATGTTTGAAGATTCAGGATTGAGGTCTGAGGACTGAGGATTGAGGATTGAGGATTGAGGAACGAGGATTGAGGATTGAGGATGATGGCTGAGGGTTGGGGATTGAGGTTTGAGGACTGAGGACTGAGGATTGAGGATTGAGGATTGAGAATTGAGGATTGAGTATTGAGGGTTGAAGATTGAGGATTGGGTATTGAGGATTGAAGAATGAGGATTGAGGGTTGAGGGTTGAGGTCTGAGGATTGCAGATTGAGTATTGAGGATTGAAGACTGACGATTGCGGATTGAGGATTGAGGATTGGGTATTGAAGATTGATGATTGAAGGTTGAGTATCGAGGATTGAAGATTGAGGATTGAGGATTGAGGATTGAGGATTGAGGATTGAAGATTGAGGATTGGGGACTGAGTGTTGAGGGTCCAATGATGAGAATTAATGATTGTGCATAGAGATTTGAAGATTGCAGACTGAGTATTGAGTATTGAAAACTGTGAATTGATGATATTGTATTGAGGATTGAGTATTGAGTGCTGAGGATTGAGCACGAGGACTGACGGTTGAGGATTGAGGTACGAGGATTGAGGATTGAGAATTGAGTATTGAGGATTGAGGTTTGAGGATTGAAGATTGAGTATTGATGATTGAATATTGAGGATTGAGTATTGATAGCTGAGGATTGAGCACGAGGACTGACGGTTGAGGATTGAGGTACGAGGATTGAGGATTGAGGATTGAGGACTGAGGATTGAGGATCGAGGATTGAGGATTGAGGATTGAAGATTGAGGACTGGGGATTGAGGATTGAAGATTGATTATTGAGTATTGAAGATTGAGAATTGCTGATTGAGGATTGAGAATTGGGAATTGAGGATGAGGACTGAGGGTTGAGGATTGAGGTTTGAGGTATAAGGATTGGGGATTGAGGATTGAGGATGGAGGATGTGGGCTGAGGGTTGAGAATTGAGGTTTGAGTATTGAATACTGGGAATTCAGCATATTCTATTGAGTATTGAGAATTGAGGATTGGTGGTTGAGTATTGAGGATTGAGGATTGAGTATTGAGGATTCAAGATTGAGGTTTGAGTGTTGAGGATTGAAGAATGAGGATTGAGGATTGAGGATTGCGGATGGAGGATGAGGGCTGAGGGTTGAGGATTGAGGTTTGAGTATTGAATACTGAGAATTCAGGATATTCTATTGAGTATTGAGAATTGAGGATTGATGGTTGAGTACTGAGGATTGAGGATTGAGTATTGAGTATTGAAGATTGAGGTTTGAGGATTGAGGATTGAGAATTGAGTTTGAGGACTGAGGGTTGAGGATTGAGGTTTGAGGAACTGGGATTGAGGATTGAGAATTGAGGACTGAGGATTGACGATTGAGTATTGACGATTAAGTACTGAGGATTGAGGATTGACGACTGAGGATTGAGGATTGAGTATTGAGGATTGAGGATTGAGGATTGAAGATTGAGTATTGAGGATTGAGGATTGAGGATTGAGGATTGAGGATTGAGTATTGAAGATTGAGGATTGATGATTGAGGATTGAGGATTGAGTATTGAGGATTGAGGATTGAGGATTGAACAATGAGTATTGAGGATTGAAGATTGATGATTGAGGATTTAGGATTGAGGATTGAGGATGAGAGCTGAGGGTTGAGGGTTGAGGTTTGAGGATTGAGGACTGAGGATTGGGGATTGAGAATTGACGCTGGAGGATTGAGGATTGAGGATTGAGGATTGGGTATTGAGGTTTGAAGAATGAGGATTGAGGATTGAGGATTGAGGATTGAGGATTGAAGGTTGAGTATTGAGGATTGAAGGTTGATGATTGAGGATTGAGGATTGTAGATTGAGGACTGAGTGTTGAGGGTTGAGTGATGAGAATTGATGTTTGTGGATAGAGGTTGGAAGATTGCAGATTGCGTATTGAGTATTGAAAACTGTGAATTGAGGATATTCTATTGCGGATTGAGGATTGACAACTGATTGTTGAGGACTGAGAGCTGAAGATTGAGGATTCAGGATTGAGGATTCAGAATTGAGGTTTGAGGACTGAGGACTGAGGATTGAAGATTGAGTATTGGGGATTGAGGATTGAGAGTTGAGGATTGAGGACGAGGATTGGCGGTTGAGGATTGAGGTATGAGGATTGAGGATTGAGTATTGAGGACTGAGGATTGAGGTTTGAGGATTGAGGACTGAGGATTGAGGATCGAATGTTGAGTATTGAGGATTGAAGATTGAGGATTGAGGATTGAGGATTGAGGATGGAGGATGAGGACTGAGTGTTGAGGATTGAGGTTTGAGGAATGAGGATTTAGGATTGAGGATTGAGGATTGAGGATTGAGGATTGAGTATTGAAGATTGAGGATTGATGACTGAGGATTGAGGATTTTAGGATTGAGGATTGAGGAACGAGGATTGAGGATTGAGGATGATGGCTCAGGGTTGAGGATTGAGGTTTGAGGACTGAGAATTGAGGATTGGGAATAGAGGATTGAGGATTGAGGGTTGAAGATTGAGGATTGAGGATTGAAGATTGAGGATTGAGGATTGAGGATTGAAGATTGAGGATTGAGGATTGATTATTGAGGATTTGGGACTGAGTGTTGAGGGTTCAGTGATGAGAATTGATGTTTGTGCATAGAGATTTGAGGATTGCAGATAGAGTATTGAGTATTGAAAACTGTGAATTGATGATATTGTATTGAGGATTGAGAATTGACTACTGATTGTTGAGGACTGAGGTCTGAAGATTGAGGATTCAGGATTGAAGATTCAGGATTGAGGCTTGAGGTCTGAGGATTGAGGATTGAGGATTGAGGATTGAGGATTGGGTATTGAGGTTTGAAGAATGAGGATTGAGGATTGAGGATTGAGTATTGAGGATTGAAGATTGAGGTTTGAGGATTGAGGATTGAGAGTTGAGGATGAGGACTGAGGGTTGAGGATTGAGGTTTGAGGATCGAGGGTTGAGGATTGAGAATTGAGGACTGAGGATTGACGATTGAGCATTGAGGATTGAGGATTGATAACTGAGGATTGAAGATTGAGGATTGAGGATTGAGAATTGAGGGTTGAGGATAGAGTATTGAGGATTGAGGATTGAGTATTGAGGATTGAGGATTGAGGATTGGGTATTGAGGATTGAAGAGTGAGGATTGACGATTCAGGATTGAGGATTGAGTATCTAAGGTTGAGTATTGAGGATTGAAGGTTAGTGATTGAGGATTGAGGATTGTGGATTGAGGATTCAGGGCTGAGGATTGAAGATTGAGTATTGAGGATTGAAGATTGAGTATTCAGGATTGAAGATCGAGGATTGAGGATTGAGGCTTGAGGATTGACGGTTAAGGATTGACGATTGAGGATTGGGGTTTGGGGAATGATGATTGAGGATTGAGTATTGAGGATTGAGAATTGAGGATTGAGGATTGAAGGTTGGGGACTGAGTGTTGAGGGTTCAGTGATGAGAATTGATGTTTGTGCATAGAGATTTGAGGATTGCAGATTGAGTATTGAGTATTGAAAACTGTGAATTGATGATATTGTATTGAGGATTGAGAATTGACAACTGATTGTTGAGGACTGAGGTCTGAAGATTGAGGATTCATGTTTGAAGATTCAGGATTGAGGTCTGAGGACTGAGGATTGAGGATTGAGTATTGAGGATTGAGGATTGAGGATTGAGGTTTGAGGATTGAAGATTGAGTATTGATGATTGAATATTGAGGATTGAGGATTGATAGTTGAGGATTGAGGACGAGGACTGACGGTTGAGGATTGAGGTACGAGGATTGAGGATTGAGGATTGAGGACTGAGGATTGAGGATTGATTATTGAGCTTTGGGGATTGAAGATTGTGGACTGGGTATAGACGATTGAATATGGAGGATTAAGGATAGAGTATTGGGGATTGAGGATCTAGGATAGGAGATTGATTATTGAGGATTGAAGATTGAGGATTGAGGATTGAGAATTGAGAATTGAGAATTGAGGATGAGGACTGAGGGTTGAGGATTGAGGTTTGTGGAATGAGGATTGAGGATTGAGGATTGAGGATTGAGGATTGAGTTTTGAAGATTGAGGATTGATGACCTGAGGATTGTGGATTGAGGATTGATGATTGAGGATTGAGGATTGAAGATTTAGTATGGAGGATTGAAGATTGAGGATTGAGGATTGAGGGTTGAAAATTGAGAACTGAGTGTTGAGGGTTGAGTGATGAGAATTGATGTCTGTGGATTGAGATTTGAAGATTGAAGATTGGGGATTGAGTATTGAAAACTGTGAATTGAGGATATTCTATTGAGGATTGAGGATTGACAATTGATTGTTGCGGACTGAGGGATGAAGATTGAGTATTCAGGATTGTGGATTCGGAATTGAGGTTTGAGGACTGAGGATTGAGGGCTGAGGATTGACGATTGAGGATTGACGCATGAGGATAGGGGATTGAGGATGGAGGATTGAAGAAAGAGGTCCGAGTGTTGAGGATTGAGTGTTGAGAATTGATGTTTGAGGGCCGAGATTTGATTATTGAATATTGCGGATTGAGTATTGAATCATGAGAACTCAGGATATTCTATTGAGTATTAAGAATAGAGGATTGATTGTTGAGTATTGAGAATTGATGGCTGATGGTTGTGTGTTGAATATAGAGGATTGAGGATTGAGGTTTGAAGATTGAGAATTGAGGATTGAGGACTGGGGATTGAGGATTGAGGAACGAGGATTGAGGATTGAGGATGATGGCTCAGGGTTGAGGATTGATGTTTGAGGACTGAGGACTGAGGATTGAGGATTGAGATTTGAGGATTGAGGGTTGAGGGTTGAAGATTGAGGATTGGGTATTGAGGATTGAAGAATGAGGATTGAGGGTTGAGGGCTGAGGACTGATTATTGCAGATTGGGTATTGAGGATTGAAGACTGACGATTGAGGATTGAGGATTGAGGATTGGGGATTGAGGATTGAGGATTGAAGGTTGAGTATTGAGGATTGAAGGTTGAGGATTGAGGATTGAGGATTGAGGATTGAGGATTGAAGATTGAGGATTGGGGAATGAGTGTTGAGGGTTCAGTGATGAGAATTGACGTTTGTGCATAGAGATTTGAAGATTGAAGATTGGGGATTGAGTATTGAAAACTGTGAATTGAGGATATTCTATTGAGGATTGAGGATTGACAATTGATTGTTGCGGACTGAGGGATGAAGATTGAGTATTCAGGATTGTGGATTCGGAATTGAGGTTTGAGGACTGAGGATTGAGGGCTGAGGATTGACGATTGAGGATTGACGCATGAGGATAGGGGATTGAGGATGGAGGATTGAAGAGAGAGGTCCGAGTGTTGAGGATTGAGTGTTGAGAATTGATGTTTGAGGGCCGAGATTTGATTATTGAATATTGCGGATTGAGTATTGAATCATGAGAACTCAGGATATTCTATTGAGTATTAAGAATAGAGGATTGATTGTTGAGTATTGAGAATTGATGGCTGATGGTTGTGTGTTGAATATAGAGGATTGAGGATTGAGGTTTGAAGATTGAGTATTGAGGATTGAGGACTGGGGATTGAGGATTGAGGAACGAGGATTGAGGATTGAGGATGATGGCTCAGGGTTGAGGATTGATGTTTGAGGACTGAGGACTGAGGATTGAGGATTGAGATTTGAGGATTGAGGGTTGAGGGTTGAAGATTGAGGATTGGGTATTGAGGATTGAAGAATGAGGATTGAGGGTTGAGGGCTGAGGACTGATTATTGCAGATTGGCTATTGAGGATTGAAGACTGACGATTGAGGATTGAGGATTGAGGATTGGGGATTGAGGATTGAGGATTGAAGGTTGAGTATTGAGGATTGAAGGTTGAGGATTGAGGATTGAGGATTGAGGATTGAGGATTGAAGATTGAGGATTGGGGAATGAGTGTTGAGGGTTCAGTGATGAGAATTGACGTTTGTGCATAGAGATTTGAAGATTGCAGATTGAGTATTGATTATTGAAAACTGTGAATTGATGATATTGTATTGAGGATTGAGGATTGACAACTGATTGTTGAGGACTGAGGTGTGAAGATTGAGGATTCAGGATTGAAGATTGAGGATCGAGGTTTGAGGACTGAGGATTGAGGATTGAGCATTGAGGATTGATGATTGAGGATTGAGGATTGAAGATTGCGTATTGATGATTGAATATTGAGGATTGAGGATTGAAGATTGAGGATTGGGTATTGAGGATTGAAGAATGAGGATTGAGGATTGAGGACTGAGGATTGAGGATTGAAGATTGAGTATTGAGGATGGAAGACTGACGATTGAGGATTGAGGATTGAGTATTGGGGATAGAGGTTTGAGGATTGAAGGTTGTGTATTGAAGATTGTAGATTGATGATTGACGATTGAGGACAGAGGATTGGGGATTGATTATTGAGCTCTGGGGATTGAAGATTGTGGACTGGGGATAGAGGATTGAACATTGAGGATTAAGGATAGAGCATTGGGGATTGAGGATCTAGGATAGGAGATTGATTACTGAGGATTGAAGACTGAGGATTGAGGATTGAGGATTGAGAATTGAGGATTGAGGATTGAGGATTGAGGATTGAGGATTGAGGATTGAGGTTTGAGGATTGAGGACTGAGGATTGAGGATCGAATGTTGAGTATTGAGGATTGAAAATTGAGGATTGAGGATTGAGGATTGAGGACGGAGGATGACGGCTGAGGGTTGAGGATTGAGGTTTGAGGAGTGAGGATTCAGGATTGAGGATTGAGGATTGAGGATTGAGGATTGAGTGTTAATGATTGAGGATCGAAGGTTGAGTATTGAGGATTGAAGATTGAGGATTGAGGGTAGAGTATTGAGGATGGAGGGTAAGCGCTGCTGGATGAGGTCTGAGGTTTGAGTATTGAATACTGAGAGTCCAGGATATTCTATTGAGTACTGGGAATTGAGGATTGATGGTTGAGTATTGAGGATTGAGGATTGAGGATTGCGGATTGAGTATTGAAGGTTGGTGATTGAGGATTGAGGATTGTGGATTGAGGATTGAGGGTTGAGGATTGAAGATTGAGTATTGAGGATTGAATATTGAGTATTGAGGATTGAAGATTGAGGATTGAGGATTGAGTCTTGAGGATTGAGGATTGAGGATTGAAGATTGAGTATTGGGGATCGAGGATTGAGGATTGACAACTGATTGTTGAGGACTGAGAGCTGAAGATTGAGGATTGAGAATTGAGAATTGAGGATGAGGACTGAGGGTTGAGGATTGAGGTTTGAAGAATGAGGATTGAGGATGGAGGATTGAGGATTGAGGATTGAGGATTGAAGATTGAGTTATGAAGATTGAGTATTCATGACTGATGATTGAGGATTGAGGATTGAGGATTGAGGACTGAGGATTGAGGATTAAAGATTGAGTATTGATGATTGAGGATTGAGGATTCAGGATTAAGGATTGAGGATGAGGATTGAAGATTGAGGATTGGGGATTGAGGATTGAGGATTGAGAATTGAGAATCGAAGATTGAGTATTGAGGATTGAAGAGTGAGGTTTGAGGATTGAGGATTGAGAATTGAGGATGAGGACTGAGCGTTGAGGATTGAGGTTTGAGGATCGAGGATTGAGGATTGAGAATTGAGGACTGGGGATTGACGATTGAGTATCTAGTATTGAGGAACGAGGATTGAGGATTGAGAATTGAGGACTGAGGATTGACGATTGAGTATTGAGGATTGAGGATTGATGACTGAGGATTGAGGATTGAGTATTGAGGATTGGGTATTGAGGATTGAAGAATGAGGATTGACTATTCAGGATTGAGGATTGAGGATAGAAGATTGAGTATTGAGGATTGAATGTTGATGATTGAGGATTGAGGATTGTGGATTGAAGATTGAGTATTCAGGATTGAAGATTGAGGATTGAGTATTGAGACTTGAGGATTGATGATTGAGGATTGAAGATTGAGGATTGGGGATTGAGGATTGAGGGTTGAGGATTGAGTATTGAGGATTGAGAATTGAAGATTGAGGATTGAAGATTGAGGATTAAGGATAGAGGATTGGGGATTGAGGATCTAGGATTGGAGACTGACTATTGAGGATTGAGGATTCAGGAATAAGGATTGAGGAACGAGGATTGAGGATTGTGGATGACGGCTGAGGGTTGAGGATTGATGTATGAGGAACGAGGATTGAGGATTGATGATTGAGGACTGCGGATTGACGATTGAGTATTGAAGATTGAGGATTGATGACTGAGGATTGAGGATTGAGGATTGAGGATTGAGGATTGAGGATTGAAGATAGAAGATTGAGTATTGAGGATTGAAGATTGAGGATTGAGGTTTGAGGATTGAGGATTGAGGATGGAGGATGAGGGCTGAGGGTTGAGGATTGAGGTTTGAGTATTGAATACTGAGAATTCAGGATATTCTATTGAGTATTGAGAATTGAGGATTGATGGTTGAGTATTGAGGATTGAGGGTTGAGTATTGAGGATTGAAGATTGACGATTGAGGATTGAGTATTGAGAATTGAGAATTGAGGATTGAGGGTTGAGGATTGAGGACGAGGACTAACGGTTGAGGATAGAGGTTTGAGGTTTGATGATTGAGGATTGAGGACTGAGGATTGAGGATTGGGGACTGAGGATTGAGCATTGAGGATTGAAGATTGAGGACTGGGGATTGAGGGTTGAGGCTTGAGGATTGAGGATTGAGGATTGAGTATTGAGGATTGATGATTGAAGACTGAGTATTGAGGATTGAAGACTGACGACTGAGGATTCAGGATTGAGGATCGAGGATCAGGGCTGAGGGTTGAGGATTGAGGATTGAGGATTGAGGATTGAAGATTGAGTATTGGGGATTGCGGATTGAGGATTGACGATAGAGTATTGAAGATTGAGGATTGATGATTGAGGATTGTGTATTGATGATTGATGATTGATGATTGAGGATTGAGGTTTGGAGATTGAATATTCAGGATTGAGTATTGAAGATTGAGGATTGAGGACTGAGGATTGAGGATTGAGGATTGAAGATTGTGGACTGAGAGTTGAGGATTGAATGTTGAGAATTGATGTTTGAGGATTGATAGTTGAAGATTGAAGATTGTGGATTGAACTTTGAAATCTGAGAATTGAGGATATTCTGTTGAGGATTGAGAATTGGATATTGAGGATTGAGGATTGAGGATTGAGGGTTGATGTCTGAGGGTTGGGGGTTGTGCGTTGAGGATTGAGGATTGAGCACTGAATATTGAGGATTGAGGTTTGTCGCCTGTGGTTTGATCATTGAGGATAGAGGATTTGGGACTGAGGGTTGAGGATTGAGTATTCAGGATTGAGGATTGAGGATTGACGATTGAGGATTGAGGATTGAAGATTGAGTGTCGTGGGCTGCGGATTGAGGATTGAGGGTTGAAGATTGAGGATTGAGGACTGACGATTGAAGATTGAGGACTGAGTATTGAAAACTGAGAATTGCGGATATTCTATTGAGGATTGAAAATTGAGGACTGAGGATTGAGGATTGAGGATTAAGGGTTGAGGATTGAAGGTTGAGGTTTGAGGATTGACGTTTGAGGATTGGGGATTGCGGATTGAGTATTGAGGATTGAGGATTGAGTATTGAGTATTGAGGGTTGAAGATTGAGGATTGGGGATTGAGTATGGAGGATTGAGAATTGAGAATCGAAGATTGAGTATTGAGGATTGAAGATTGAGGTTTGAGGATTGAGGATTGAGGATGGAGGATGAGGGCTGAGGGTTGAGGATTGAGGTTTGAGAATTGAATACTGAGAATTCAGGATATTCTATTGAGTATTGAGAATTGAGGATTGATGGTTGCGTATTGAGGATTGAGGCATGAGTATTGAGTATTGAGGGTTGAAGATTGAGGTTTGAGGATTGAGGATTGAGGATTGAGGATTGAGGATTGAGGATTGAGCATTGAGGATTGAAGATTGAGGACTGGGGATTGAGGATTGAAGATTGAGGATTAAGGATTGAGGATTGGGGATTGAGTATCTAGGATTGGAGATTGATTATTCAGGATTGAAGATTGAGGATTGAGGATTGAGGATTGAGAATTGAGAATTGAGGAAGAAGACTGAGGGTTGAGGATTGAGGTTTGAAGAATGAGGATTGAGGATTGAGGATTGAGGATTGAGGATTGAGGATTGAGTATTGAGGATTGAGTTATGAAGATTGAGTATTCATGACTGATGATTGAGGATTGAGGATTGAGGATTGACGATTGAGGATTGAAGATTGAGAATTGATGATTGAGGATTGAGGATTGAGGATTGAGGATTGAGGATTGAGGATTGAGGATTGAAGATTGAGGATTGGGGATTGAGGATTGAGCATTGAGAATTGAGAATCGAAGATTGAGTATTGAGGATTGATGATAGAGGTTTGAGGATTGAGGATTGAGGATGGAGGATGAGGGCTGAGGGTTGAGGATTGAGGTTTGAGTATTGAATACTGAGAATTCAGGATATTCTATTGAGTATTGAGAATTGAGGATTGATGGTTGCGTATTGAGGATTGAGGATTGAGTATTGAGTATTGAGAGTTGAAGATTGAGGATTGGGGATTGAGGATTGAGGATTGATAATTGAGAATCGAAGATTGAGTATTGAGGATTGAAGATTGAGGTTTGAGGATTGAGGATTGAGCATGGAGGACGAGGGCTGAGGGTTGAGGACTGAGGTTTGAGTATTGAATACTGAGAATTCAGGATATTCTATTGAGTATTGAGAGTTGAGGATTGATGGTTGAGTATTGAGGACTGAGGGTTGAGTATTGAGGATTGAAGAGTGAGGTTTGAGGATTGAGGATTGAGAATTGAGGATGAGGACTGAGCGTTGAGGATTGAGGTTTGAGGAACGAGGATTGAGGATTGAGAATTGAGGACTGGGGATTGACGGTTGAGTATCTAGGATTGAGGAACGAGGATTGAGGATTGAGAATTGAGGACTGAGGATTGACGATTGAGTATTGAGGATTGAGGATTGATGACTGAGGATTGAGGATTGAGTATTGTGGATTGGGTATTGAGGATTGAAGATTGAGTATTGAGGATTGAAGGTTGATGATTGAGGATTGAGGATTGTGGATTGTGGATTGAGGGTTGAGGATTGAAGATTGAGTATTGAGGATTGAAGATTGAGGATTAAGGATTGAGGATTGGGGATTGAGGATCTAGGATTGGAGATTGACTATTGAGGATTGAAGATTGAGGATTGAGGATTGAGAATTGAGAATCGAAGATTGAGTATTGAGGATTGAAGATTGAGGTTTGAGGATTGATGATTGAGGATGGAGGATGAGGGCTGAGGGTTGAGGATTGAGGTTTGAGTATTGAATACTGAGAATTCAGGATATTCTATTGAGTATTGTGGATTGAGGATTGAGGATTGAGGATTGAGGATTCAGTTATGAAGATTGAGTATTCATGACTGATGATTGAGGACTGAGGGTTGAGGACTGAGGATTGAGGATTGAGAATTGAGAATTGAGAATGAGGACTGAGGGTTGAGGATTGAGGTTTGAAGAATGAGGATTGAGGATTGAGGATTGAGGATTGAGGATTGAGGATTGAGGATTGAGGATTGAGGATTGAGTTATGAAGATTGAGTATTCATGACTGATGATTGAGGATTGAGGATTGAGGATTGAGGACTGAGGATTGAAGATTGAGTATTGATGATTGTGGATTGAGGATTGAGGATTGAGGATTGAGGATTGAGGTTTGAGGATTGAGGATTGAAGATTGAGGATTGGGGACTGAGGATTGAGGATTCAGAATTGAGAATCGAAGATTGAGTTTTGAGGATTGAAGATTGAGGTTTGAGGATTGATGATTGAGGATGGAGGATGAGGGCTGAGGGTTGAGGATTGAGGTTTGAGTATTGAATACTGAGAATTCAGGATATTCTATTGAGTATTGAGAATTGAGGATTGATGGTTGCGTATTGAGGGTTGGGGATTGAGTATCTAGTATTGGATATTGATTATTCAGGATTGAAGATTGAGGATTGAGGATTGAGGATTGAGAATTGAGAATTGTGGATGAGGACTGAGGGTTGAGGATTGAGGTTTGAAGAATGAGGATTGAGGATTGAGGATTGAGGATTGAGGATTGAGGATTGAGTATTGAGGACTGAGTTATGAAGATTGAGTATTCATGACTGATGATTGAGGATTGAGGATTGAGGATTGACGATTGAGGATTGAAGATTGAGAATTGATGATTGAGGATTGAGGATTGAGGATTGAGGATTGAGGATTGAGGATTGAGGATTGAAAATTGAGGATTGGGGATTAAGGACTGCGCATTGAGAATTGAGAATCGAAGATTGAGTATTGAGGATTGAAGATAGAGGTTTGAGGATTGAGGATTGAGGATGGAGGATGGGGGCTGAGGGGTGAGGATTGAGGTTTTAGTATTGAATACTGAGAATTCAGGATATTCTATTGAATATTGAGAATTGAGGATTGATGGTTGCGTATTGAGGATTGAGGATTGAGTATTGAGTATTGAGAATTGAAGATTGAGGATTGGGGATTGAGGATTGAGGATTGAAGATTGACGATTGAGTATTGAGGGTTGAAGATTGAGGTTTGAGGATTGAGGATTGAGGATGGAGGATGAGGGCTGAGGGTCGAGGATTGAGGTTTGAGTATTGAATACTGAGAATTCAGGATATTCCATTGAGTATTGAGAATTGAGGATTGATGGTTGCGTATTGAGGATTGAGGATTGAGTATTGAGCATTGAGGATTGAAGATTGAGGTTTGAGGATTGAGGATTGAGAATTGAGGATGAGGACTGAGGGTTGAGGATTGAGGTTTGAGGAACGAGGATTGAGGATTGAGAATTGAGGACTGAGGATTGAGGATTGAGGATTGAGGATTGAGGATTGAGGATGATGGCTGAGTGTTGAGGATTGAGGTTTGAGGACTGAGGACTGAGGATTGAGGATTGAGAATTGAGTATTGAGGATTGAAGATTGACGATTGAGTATTGAGTATTGAGGATTGAGGACTGTGTATTGAGGTTTGAAGATTGAGGATTGAGGATTGAGTATTGAGGATTGAGAATTGAGGATTGAGGATTGAAGATTGAGGATTAAGGACTGAGGATTGGGGATTGAGGATCTAGGATTGGAGATTGACTATTGAGGATTGAGGATTGTGTATTGAGGATGAAGGAACGAGGATTTGGGATTGGGGATGATGGCTGAGGGTTGAGGATTGATGTTTGAGGAACGAGGATTGAGGATTGAGGATTGAGGACAGCGGATTGACGGTTGAGTATTGAAGATTGAGGATTGATGACTGAGGATTGAGGATTGAGGATTGAGGATTGAGGATTGAAGACTGAAGATTGAAGATTGAGTATTGAGGATTGAAGATTGAGGATTGAGGGTTGATGATTGAGGATGGAGGATGAGGGCTGAGGGTTTATGATTGTGGTTTGAGTATTGAATACTGAGAATTCAGGATATTCTATTGAGTATTGAGAATTGAGGATTGATGGTTGAGTATTGAGGATTGAGGATTGAGTATTGAGGATTGAAGATTGAGGTTTGAGGATTGAGGATTGAGAATTGAGGATGAGGACTGAGGGTTGAGGATTGAGGTTTGAGGAACGAGGATTGAGGATTGAGAATTGAGGACTGAGGATTGACGATTGAGTATTGACGATTGAGTGTTGAGTATTGAAGATTGATGACTGAGGATTGAGGATTGAGGATTGAGGGTTGAGGATTGAGGATGATGGCTGAGTGTTGAGGATTGAGGTTTGAGGACTGAGGACTGAGGATTGAGGATTGAGAATTGAGGATTGAGGATTGAGGGTTGAAGATTGAGGATTGGGTATTGAGGATTGAATAATGAGGATTGAGGGTTGAGGGCTGAGGACTGAGGATTGCAGATTGGGTAGTGAGGATTGAGGATTGAAGATTGAGGATTGAGGATTGAGGATTGAGAATTGAGAATTGAGGATGGGGACTGAGGGTTGAGGATTGAGGTTTGAAGAATGAGGATTGAGGATTGAGGATTGAGGATTGAGGATTGAGCATTGAGGATTGAGTTATGAAGATTGAGTATTCATGACTGATGATTGAGGATTGAGGATGGAGGATGAGGCCTGAGGGTTGAGGATTGAGGTTTGAGTATTGAATACTGAGAATTCAGAATATTCTATTGAGTATTGAGAATTGAGGATTGATGGTTGCGTATTGAGGATTGAGGATTGAGTATCGAGTATTGAGAGTTGAAGATTGAGGATTGGGGATTGAGGATTGAGGATTGATAATTGAGAATCGAAGATTGAGTATTGAGGTTTGAAGATTGAGGTTTGAGGATTGAGGATTGAGCATGGAGGACGAGGGCTGAGGGTTGAGGACTGAGGTTTGAGTATTGAATGCTGAGAATTCAGGATATTCTATTGAGTATTGAGAGTTGAGGATTGATGGTTGAGTATTGAGGACTGAGGGTTGAGTATTGAGGATTGAAGAGTGAGGTTTGAGGATTGAGGATCGAGAATTGAGGATGAGGACTGAGCGTTGAGGATTGAGGTTTGAGGAACGAGGATTGAGGATTGAGAATTGAGGACTAGGGATTGACGATTGAGTATCTAGGATTGAGGAACGAGGATTGAGGATTGAGAATTGAGGACTGAGTGTTGACGATTGAGTTTTGAGGATTGAGGATTGATGACTGAGGATTGAGGATTGAGTATTGAGGATTGGGTATTGAGGATTGAAGATTGAGTATTGAGGATTGAAGGTTGATGATGGAGGATTGAGGATCGTGGATTGTGGATTGAGGGTTGAGGATTGAAGATTGAGTATTGAGGATTGAAGATTGAGTATTCAGGATTGAAGATTGAGGATTGAGGATTGAGACTTGAGGATTGAGGATTGAGGATTGAAGATTGAGGATTGGGGATTGAGGATTGAGGATTGAGGATGGAGGATGAGGGCTGAGGTTCGAGGATTGAGGTTTGAGTATTGAATACTGAGAATTCAGGATATTCTATTGAGTATTGAGAATTGAGGATTGATGGTTGCGTATTGAGGACTGAGGATTGAGTATTCAGTATTGAGGCTTGAGGTTCGATGATTGAGGATTGAGGACTGAGGATTGAGGATTGAGGATTGAGGATTGAGGATTGAGCATTGAGGATTGAAGATTGAGGACTGGGGATTGAGGATTGAAGATTGAGGATTAAGGATTGAGGATTGGGGATTGAGTATCTAGGATTGGAGATTGATTATTCAGGATTGAAGATTGAACATTGAGGATTGAGGATTGAGAATTGAGAATTGAGGATGAGGACTGAGGGTTGAGGATTGAGGTTTGAAGAATGAGGGTTGAGGATTGAGGATTGAGGATTGAGGATTGAGGATTGAGTATTGAGGATTGAGTTATGAAGGTTGAGTGTTCATGACTGATGACTGAGGATTGAGGATTGAGGATTGACGATTGAGGGTTGAAGATTGAGAATTGATGATTGAGGATTGAGGATTGAGGATTGAGGATTGAGGATAGAGGATTGAGGATTGAAGATTGAGGATTGGGGATTGAGGTTTGAGCATTGAGAATTGAGAATCGAAGATTGAGTATTGAGGATTGAAGATAGAGGTTTGAGGATTGAGGATTGAGGATGGAGGATGAGGGCTGAGGGTTGAGGCTTGAGGTTTGAGTATTGAATACTGAGAATTCAGGATATTCTATTGAGTATTGAGAATGGAAGATTGATGGTTGCGTATTGAGGATTGAGGATTGAGTATTGAGTATTGAGAGTTGAAGATTGAGGATTGGGGATTGAGGATTGAGGATTGAGAATTGAGAATCGAAGATTGAGTATAGAGGATTGAAGATTGAGGTTTGAGGATTGAGGATTGAGGATGGAGGATGAGGGCTGAGGTTCGAGGATTGAGGTTTGAGTATTGAATACTGAGAATTCAGGATATTCTATTGAGTATTGAGAATTGAGGATTGATGGTTGCGTATTGAGGATTGAGGATTGAGTATTGAGTATTGAGGATTGAAGATTGAGGTTTGAGGATTGAGGATTGAGAATTGAGGATGAGGACTGAGGGTTGAGGATTGAGGTTTGAGCAAAGAGGATTGAGGATTGAGAATTGAGGACTGAGGATTGAGGATTGAGGATTGAGGATTGAGGATTGAGGATGATGGCTGAGTATTGAGGATTGAAGATTGAGGTTTGAGGATTGAGGATTGAGCATGGAGGATGAGGGCTGAGGGTTGTGGACTGAGGTTTGAGTATTCAATACTGAGAATTCAGGATATTCTATTGAGTGTTGAGGGTTGAGGATTGATGGTTGAGTATTGAGGACTGAGGGTTGAGTATTGAGGATTGAAGAGTGAGGTTTGAGGATTGAGGATTGAGAATTGAGGACTGGGGATTGACGATTGAGTACCTAGGATTGAGGAACGAGGATTGAGGATTGAGAATTGAGGACTGAGTATTGACGATTGAGTATTGAGGATTGAGGATTGATGACTGAGGATTGAGGATTGAGTATTGAGGATTGGGTATTGAGGATTGAAGAATGAGGATTGACTATTCAGGATTGAGGATTGAGGATTGAAGATTGAGTATTGAGGATTGAAGGTTGATGATTGAGGATTGAGGATTGTGGATTGTGGATTGAGGGTTGAGGATTGAAGATTGAGTATCGAGGATTGAAGATTGAGAATTTAGGATTGAAGATTGAGGATTGAGGATTGAAGATTGAGGATTGGGGATTGAGGATTGAGGATTGAAGATTGAGGATTAAGGATTGAGGATTGGGGATTGAGGATCTAGGATTGGAGACTGACTATTGAGGATTGAGGATTGAGGAATAAGGATTGAGGAACGAGGATTGAGGATTGAGGATGACGGCTGAGGGTTGAGGATTGATGTATGAGGAACGAGGATTGAGGATTGAGGATTGAGGACTGCGGATTGACGATTGAGTATTGAAGATTGAGGATTGATGACTGAGGATTGAGGATTGAGGATTGAGGATTGAGGATTGAGGATTGAAGATAGAAGATTGAGTATTGAGGATTGAGGATTGAGGATTGGGGATTGAGGATTGAGGATTGAGGTTTGACGATTGAGGATTGAGGATAGAAGATTGAATATCGTGGTCTGAGGATTGAGGATTGAGGGTTCAAGATTGAGGTATTGAGGACTGACGATTGAAAATTGAGGACTGAGTATTGAAAACTGAGGATTGAGGATATTCTATTGAGGATTGAAAACTGAGGATTGAGGATTGAGGATTAAGGATTGAGGATTGAAGGTTGAGGTTTGAGGATTGACGATTGAGGATTGAGGATTGGGGATTGAGGATTGAGGATTGATGGCTGAGGATTGATGATTGATGATTGAAGATTGAGAACTGAGGATTGAGGACTGAGGGTTGAGGATTAAGTGCTGTGAATTTATGATTGACAATCGAATATTGAGTGTTGAGGCTTGAGGACTGAGGATTGAGCTTCGAGTATTGAGGATAGATCGATTGAGGCTTGAGGACTGAGGATTGAGGATTGAATATTGAGGATCGAGAATTGATGACTGAGGATTGAGGATCGAGGATTGAGGATTGATTACTGAGGAGTGAGGATTGAGGATTGAAGATTGAGTGTCGTGGACTGAGGATTGAGGATTGAAGATTGAGGATTGAGAATTGGTGATTGAGGATTGAAGATTGAGGACAGAGTATTGAAAACTGAGAATTGAAGGTATTCTATCGAGGATTGAAAATTGAGGATTGAGGATAGAGGATTGAGGATCAAGGGTTGAGGATTGAAGTTTGAGGTTTGAGGATTGACGATTGTGGATTGAGGATTGGGGATTGAGGATTGAGGATTGATGGTTGAGGATTGAGGATTGACGATTGAGGATTTAGGATCGAGGATTGAGGATTGTGGATTGAGGATTGAGGATTGATTACTGAGGGTTGAGTATTGAGGATTGAGGATTGAAGATTCAGCATTGAGGATTGAGGATAGAGGACTGATGATTGAGGATTGAGGATTGAAGATTGAGGGTTGGGGATTGAGGATTGAGGATTGGGTATGAGGATTGAAGAATGAGGATTGACGATTCAGGATTGAGGATTGAGGATTGAAGATTGAGTATTGAGGATTGAAGGTTGATGATTGAGGATTGAGGATTGTGGATTGTGGATTGAGGCTTGAGGATTGAGGATTGAGGATTGAAGATTGAGGATAGGGGATTGAGGATTGAGGATTGAGGATTGAGTATTGAGGATTGAGAATTGAGGATTGAGGATTGAAGATTGAGGGTTAAGGATTGAGGATTGGGGATTGAGGATCTAGGATTGGAGATTGACTATTGAGGATTGAGGATTGAGGATTAAGGATTGAGGAACGAGGATTGAGGATTGAGGATGACGGCTGAGGGTTGAGGATTGATGTATGAGGAACGAGGATTGAGGATTGAGGATTGAGGACTGCGGATTGACGATTGAGTATTGAAGATTGAGGATTGCTGACTGAGGATTGAGGATTGAGGATTGAGGATTGGGTATGAGGATTGAAGAATGAGGATTGACGATTCAGGATTGAGGATTAAGGATTGAAGATTGAAAATTGAGGACTGAAGGTTGATGATTGAGGATTGAGGATTGTGGATTGTGGATTGAGGGTTGACGATTGAAGATTGAGTATTGAGGATTGAAGATTGAGTATTCAGGATTGAAGATTGAGGATTGAGGATTGAGGCTTGAGGATTGAGGATTGAGGATTGAAGATTGAGGATTGGGGATTGAGGATTGGCGATTGAGGATTGAGGACTGAGGATTGAGAATAGAAGATTGAGGATTGAAGATTGAGAATTGAGGATTGAATGTTGAGGACTGAGGACGAGGACTGACGGTTGAGGATTGAGGTTTGAGGTTTGATGATTGAGGATTGAGGACTGAGGATTGAGGATTGGGGATTGAGGATTGAGCATTGAGGATTGAACATTGAGGACTAGGGGTTGAGGATTGAAGATTGAGGATTAAGGATTGATAATTGGGGATTGAGGATCTAGGTTTGGAGATTGATTATTCAGGATTGAAGATTGAGGATTGAGGATTGAGGATTGATAATTGTGAATTGAGGATGAGGACTGAGGGTTGAGGATTGAGGTTTGAGGAATGAGGATTGAGGATTGAGGATTGAGGACTGAGGATTGAGTTATGAAGATAGAGTATTCATGTCTGATGATTGAGGATTGAGGATTGAGGATTGAGGATTGAGGATTGAGGATTGATACTGGAGGATGAGGGCTTATGGTTGAGGATTGAGGTTTTAGTATTGAATACTGAGAATTCAGGATATTCTATTGAGTATTGGGAATTGAGGATTGATGGTTGAGTACTGAGGACTGAGGACTGAGGATTGAGGATTGAGTATCGAAGATTGAGGATTGATGATTGAGGATTGAGGACTGAGGATTGAGGATTGAGTGTTGAAGATTGAGGATTGAGTATTGAGTATTGAAGGTTGAGGTTTGAGGATTGAGAATTTAGAATTGAGGATGAGGACTGAGGGTTGAGGATTGAGGTTTGAGGAACGAGGACTGAGGATTGAGAGTTGAGGATTGAGGATTGAGGATTGAGGATTGAGGATTGAGGATTGAAGATTGAGTATTGGGGATTGAGGATTGAGGATTGACAATTGAGGACCGAAGATTAAGTATTGAGGATTGAAGATTGAGGTTTGAGGATTGAGGATTGAGGATGGAGGATGAGGGCTGAGGGTTGAGGATTGAGGTTTGAGTACTGAATTCTGAGAGTTCAGAATATTCTATTGAGTATTGAGAATTGAGGATTGATGGTTGAGTATTGAGGATTGAGGATTGAGTATTAAGGATTGAAGATTGAGGTTTGAGGATTGAGGATTGAGAATTGAGAATGAGGACTGAGGGTTGAGGATTGAGGATTGAGGGTGAGGGCTGAGGGTTGAGGGTTGAGGTTTGAGGACAGAGGACCGAGTATTGAGGATTGAGAATTGAGGATTGAGGATTGAGGTTTGAAGATTGAGGATTGGGTATTGAGGATTGAAGAATGAGGATTGAGGATTGAGGATTGAGGATTGAGGATTGAAGATAGAGTATTGAGGATTGAAGACTGACGATTGAGGATTGAGGATTGACGATTGAGGATTGAGGATTGAGGATTGAAGATTGAGTATTCAGGATTGAAGATTGAGGATTGAGGATTGAGGATTGAGAATTGAGGATCGAAGATTGAGTATTGAGGATTGAAGATTGAGGTTTGAGGATTGAGGATTGAGGATGGAGGATGAGGGCTGAGGGTTGAGGATTGAGGTTTGAGTATTGAATACTGAGAATTCAGGATATTCTATTGAGTATTGAGAATTGAGGATTGACGGTTGAGTATTGAGGATTGAGGATTGAGTATTGAGGATTGAAGATTGAGGTTTGAGGATTGAGGGTTGAGAATTGAGAATGAGGACTGAGGGTTGAGGATAGAGGTTTGAGGAACGAGTATTGAGGATTGAGAATTGAGGACTGACGATTGACGATTGAGTATTGAGGATTGAGGATTGATGACTGAGGATTGAGGATTGAGGAATGAGGATTGAGGATTGTGGATTGAAGATTGAGTATTGAGGATTGAGGATTGAGGATTGAGGATTGAGGATTGGGTATTGAGGATTGAAGAATGAGGTTTGACGATTCAGGATTGAGGATTGAGGATTGAAGATTGAGTATTGAGGATTGAAGGTTGGCGATTGAGGATTGAGGATTGTGGATTGAGGATTGAGTGTTGAGGATTGAAGATTGAGTATTGAGGATTGAAGGCTGAGTATTCAGGATTGAAGATTGAGGATTGAGGATTGAGGCTTGATGATTGAGGATTGAGGATTGAAGATTGAGGATTGAAGATTGAGGATTGAGGATTGACAACAGATTGTTGAGGACTGAGAGCTGAAGATTGAGGATTCAGGATTGAGGATACAGGATTGAGGTGTGAGGACTGAGGATTGATTATTGAGTATTAAAGATTGAGTATTGATGATTGAGGATTGAGTATTGAGGATTGAGGATTGAGGATGACCGCTGAGGGTTGAGGATTGAGGTTTGAGGACAGAGGACCGAGGATTGAGGATTGAGAATTGAGGATTGAGGATTGAGGATTGAAGATTGAGGATTGGGTATTGAGGATTGAAGAATGAGGATTGAGGATTGAGGATTGAGGATTGAGGATTGAAGATTGAGTATTGAGGATTGAAGACTGACGATTGAGGATTGAGGATTGAGTATTGAGGATTGAGGATTGAGGATTGAAAATTGAGTATTCAGGATTGAAGATTAAGGATTGATAATTGAGGCTTGAGGATTGAGGATGAGGATTGAAGATTGAGGATTTTGGATTGAGGATTGGAGATTGACTATTGAGGATTGAAGATTGAGGATTGAGACTTCAGGATTGAGGATTGAGGATAAGGGCTGAGGGTTGAGGATTGAGGATTGAGGATTGAGGATTGAAGATTGAAGATTGAGGATTGAGGATTCAGGATTGAGGATTGAGGATAAGGGCTGAGGGTTGAGGATTGAGGATTGAGGATTGAGGATTGAAGATTGAGTATCGGGGATTGACGATTGAGGATTGATTATTGAGTATTAAAGATTGAGTATTGATGATTGAGGATAGAGGATTGAGGATTGAGGACTGAGGATTGAGTATTGAAGATTGTGGATTGATGATTGACGATTGAGGACTGAGGATTGAGGATTGATTATTGAGCTTTGCGGATTGAAGATTGTGGACTGGGTATAGACGACTGAATATTGAGGATTAAGGATAGAGTATTGGGGATTGAGGATCTAGGATAGGAGATTGATTATTGAGGATTGAAGATTGAGGATTGAGGATTGAGGATTGGGAATTGTGTATTGGGGATTGAGGGTTGAGGATTGAAGATTGAGAATTGAGGACTGAGGGTTGACGATTGAGTATTGAGGATTGAGGAATGTTGACTGAGGATTGAGGATTGAGGATTGAGGATTGGGTGCTGAGGATTGACGATTGAGTATTGAAGATTGAGGATTGATGACTGAGGATTGAGGATTGAGGATTGAGGATTGAGGATTGAGGATTGAAGATAGAAGATTGAGTATTGAGGATTGAGGATTGAGGATTGGGGATTGAGGATTGAGGATTGAGGTTTGACGATTGAGGATTGAGGATAGAAGATTGAATACCGTGGTCTGAGGATTGAGGATTGAGGGTTCAAGATTGAGGTATTGAGGACCGACGATTGAAAATTGAGGACTGAGTATTGAAAACTGAGGATTCAGGATATTCTATTGAGGATTGAAAACTGAGGATTGAGGATTGAGGATTAAGGATTGAGGATTGAAGGTTGAGGTTTGAGGATTGACGATTGAGGATTGAGGATTGGGGATTGAGGATTGAGGATTGATGGCTGAGGATTGATGATTGATGATTGAAGATTGAGAACTGAGGATTGAGGACTGAGGGTTGAGGATTAAGTGCTGTGAATTTATGATTGACAATCGAATATTGAGTGTTGAGGCTTGAGGACTGAGGGTTGAGCTTCGAGTATTGAGGATAGAGGATTGAGGCTTGAGGACTGAGGATTGAGGATTGAATATTGAGGATCGAGAATTGATGACTGAGGATTGAGGATCGAGGATTGAGGATTGATTACTGAGGATTGAGGATTGAGGATTGAAGATTGAGTGTCGTGGACTGAGGATTGAGGATTGAAGATTGAGGATTGAGAATTGATGATTGAGGATTGAAGATTGAGGACAGAGTATTGAAAACTGAGAATTGAAGGTATTCTATCGAGGATTGAAAATTGAGGACTGAGGATAGAGGATTGAGGATCAAGGGTTGAGGATTGAAGTTTGAGGTTTGAGGATTGACGATTGTGGATTGAGGATTGGGGATTGAGGATTGAGGATTGATGGTTGAGGATTGAGCATTGACGATTGAGGATTTAGGATCGAGGATTGAGGATTGTGGATTGAGGATTGAGGATTGATTACTGAGGGTTGAGTATTGAGGATTGAGGATTGAAGATTCAGCATTGAGGATTGAGGATAGAGGACTGATGATTGAGGATTGAGGATTGAAGATTGAGGGTTGGGGATTGAGGATTGAGGATTGAGGATTGAGAATCGAAGATTAAGTATTGAGGATTGAAGATTGAGGTTTGAGGATTGAGGATTGAGGATGGAGGACGAGGGCTGAGGTTTGAGGATTGAGGTCTGAGTATTGAATACTGAGAATTCAGGATATTCTATTGAGTATTGAGAATTGAGAATTGATGGATGAGTATTGAGGATTGAGGATTGAGTATTGATGACTGAAGATTCAGGTTTGAGGATTGAGAATTGAGAATTGAGGATGAGGACTGAGGGTTGAGGATTGAGGTTTGAGGAACGAGGATTGAGGATTGAGAATTGAGGACTGAGGATTGACGATTGAGTATTGAAGATTGAGGATTGATGACTGAGGATTGAGGATTGAGGATTGAGGATTGGGTATGAGGATTGAAGAATGAGGATTGACGATTCAGGATTGAGGATTGAGGATTGAAGATTGAGTATTGAGGATTGAAGGTTGATAATTGAGGCTTGAGGATTGAGGATGAGGATTGAAGATTGAGGATTTTGGATTGAGGATTGGAGATTGACTATTGAGGATTGAAGATTGAGGATTGAGACTTCAGGATTGAGGATTGAGGATAAGGGCTGAGGGTTGAGGATTGAGGATTGAGGATTGAGGATTGAAGATTGAAGATTGAGGATTGAGGATTCAGGATTGAGGATTGAGGATAAGGGCTGAGGGTTGAGGATTGAGGATTGAGGATTGAGGATTGAAGATTGAGTATCGGGGATTGACGATTGAGGATTGATTATTGAGTATTAAAGATTGAGTATTGATGATTGAGGATAGAGGATTGAGGATTGAGGACTGAGGATTGAGTATTGAAGATTGTGGATTGATGATTGACGATTGAGGACTGAGGATTGAGGATTGATTATTGAGCTTTGCGGATTGAAGATTGTGGACTGGGTATAGACGACTGAATATTGAGGATTAAGGATAGAGTATTGGGGATTGAGGATCTAGGATAGGAGATTGATTATTGAGGATTGAAGATTGAGGATTGAGGATTGAGGATTGGGAATTGTGTATTGGGGATTGAGGGTTGAGGATTGAAGATTGAGAATTGAGGACTGAGGGTTGACGATTGAGTATTGAGGATTGAGGAATGTTGACTGAGGATTGAGGATTGAGGATTGAGGATTGGGTGCTGAGGATTGACGATTGAGTATTGAAGATTGAGGATTGATGACTGAGGATTGAGGATTGAGGATTGAGGATTGAGGATTGAGGATTGAAGATAGAAGATTGAGTATTGAGGATTGAGGATTGAGGATTGGGGATTGAGGATTGAGGATTGAGGTTTGACGATTGAGGATTGAGGATAGAAGATTGAATATCGTGGTCTGAGGATTGAGGATTGAGGGTTCAAGATTGAGGTATTGAGGACCGACGATTGAAAATTGAGGACTGAGTATTGAAAACTGAGGATTCAGGATATTCTATTGAGGATTGAAAACTGAGGATTGAGGATTGAGGATTAAGGATTGAGGATTGAAGGTTGAGGTTTGAGGATTGACGATTGAGGATTGAGGATTGGGGATTGAGGATTGAGGATTGATGGCTGAGGATTGATGATTGATGATTGAAGATTGAGAACTGAGGATTGAGGACTGAGGGTTGAGGATTAAGTGCTGTGAATTTATGATTGACAATCGAATATTGAGTGTTGAGGCTTGAGGACTGAGGGTTGAGCTTCGAGTATTGAGGATAGAGGATTGAGGCTTGAGGACTGAGGATTGAGGATTGAATATTGAGGATCGAGAATTGATGACTGAGGATTGAGGATCGAGGATTGAGGATTGATTACTGAGGATTGAGGATTGAGGATTGAAGATTGAGTGTCGTGGACTGAGGATTGAGGATTGAAGATTGAGGATTGAGAATTGATGATTGAGGATTGAAGATTGAGGACAGAGTATTGAAAACTGAGAATTGAAGGTATTCTATCGAGGATTGAAAATTGAGGACTGAGGATAGAGGATTGAGGATCAAGGGTTGAGGATTGAAGTTTGAGGTTTGAGGATTGACGATTGTGGATTGAGGATTGGGGATTGAGGATTGAGGATTGATGGTTGAGGATTGAGCATTGACGATTGAGGATTTAGGATCGAGGATTGAGGATTGTGGATTGAGGATTGAGGATTGATTACTGAGGGTTGAGTATTGAGGATTGAGGATTGAAGATTCAGCATTGAGGATTGAGGATAGAGGACTGATGATTGAGGATTGAGGATTGAAGATTGAGGGTTGGGGATTGAGGATTGAGGATTGAGGATTGAGAATCGAAGATTAAGTATTGAGGATTGAAGATTGAGGTTTGAGGATTGAGGATTGAGGATGGAGGACGAGGGCTGAGGTTTGAGGATTGAGGTCTGAGTATTGAATACTGAGAATTCAGGATATTCTATTGAGTATTGAGAATTGAGAATTGATGGATGAGTATTGAGGATTGAGGATTGAGTATTGATGACTGAAGATTCAGGTTTGAGGATTGAGAATTGAGAATTGAGGATGAGGACTGAGGGTTGAGGATTGAGGTTTGAGGAACGAGGATTGAGGATTGAGAATTGAGGACTGAGGATTGACGATTGAGTATTGAAGATTGAGGATTGATGACTGAGGATTGAGGATTGAGGATTGAGGATTGGGTATGAGGATTGAAGAATGAGGATTGACGATTCAGGATTGAGGATTGAGGATTGAAGATTGAGTATTGAGGATTGAAGGTTGATGATTGAGGATTGAGGATTGTGGATTGTGGATTGAGGCTTGAGGATTGAGGATTGAGGATTGAAGATTGAGGATTGGGGATTGAGGATTGAGGACTGCGGATTGACGATTGAGTATTGAAGATTGAGGATTGCTGACTGAGGATTGAGGATTGAGGATTGAGGATTGGGTATGAGGATTGAAGAATGAGGATTGACGATTCAGGATTGAGGATTAAGGATTGAAGATTGAAAATTGAGGACTGAAGGTTGATGATTGAGGGTTAAGGATTGAGGATTGGGGATTGAGGATCTAGGATTGGAGATTGACTATTGAGGATTGAGGATTGAGGAGTAAGGATTGAGGAACGAGGATTGAGGATTGAGGATGACGGCTGAGGGTTGAGGATTGATGTATGAGGAACGAGGATTGAGGATTGAGGATTGAGGACTGCGGATTGACGATTGAGTATTGAAGATTGAGGATTGCTGACTGAGGATTGAGGATTGAGGATTGAGGATTGGGTATGAGGATTGAAGAATGAGGATTGACGATTCAGGATTGAGGATTAAGGATTGAAGATTGAAAATTGAGGACTGAAGGTTGATGATTGAGGATTGAGGATTGTGGATTGTGGATTGAGGGTTGAGGATTGAAGATTGAGTATTGACGATTGAAGGTTGAGTATTCAGGATTGAAGATTGAGGATTGAGGATTGAGGCTTGAGGATTGAGGATTGAGGATTGAAGATTGAGGATTGGGGATTGAGGATTGGCGATTGAGGATTGAGGACTGAGGATTGAGAATAGAAGATTGAGGATTGAAGATTGAGAATTGAGGATTGAAGGTTGAGGATTGAGGACGAGGACTGACGGTTGAGGATTGAGGTTTGAGGTTTGATGATTGAGGATTGAGGACTGAGGATTGAGGATTGGGGATTGAGGATTGAGCATTGAGGATTGAACATTGAGGACTAGGGGTTGAGGATTGAAGATTGAGGATTAAGGATTGATAATTGGGGATTGAGGATCTAGGTTTGCAGATTGATTATTCAGGATTGAAGATTGAGGATTGAGGATTGAGGATTGATAATTGTGAATTGAGGATGAGGACTGAGGGTTGAGGATTGAGGTTTGAGGAATGAGGATTGAGGATTGAGGATTGAGGACTGAGGATTGGGGATTGAGTTATGAAGATTGAGTATTCATGTCTGATGATTGAGGATTGAGGATTGAGGATTGAGGATTGAGGATTGAGGATTGATAATGGAGGATGAGGGCTGATGGTTGAGGATTGAGGTTTTAGTATTGAATACTGAGAATTCAGGATATTCTATTGAGTATTGGTAATTGAGGATTGATGGTTGAGTATTGAGGACTGAGGATTGAGGATTGAGGATTGAGTATCGAAGATTGAGGATTGATGATTGAGGATTGAGGACTGAGGATTGAGGATTGAGTGTTGAAGATTGAGGATTGAGTATTGAGTATTGAAGGTTGAGGTTTGAGGATTGAGAATTTAGAATTGAGGATGAGGACTGAGGGTTGAGGATTAAGGTTTGAGGAACGAGGACTGAGGATTGAGAGTTGAGGATTGAGGATTGAGGATTGAGGATTGAGGATTGAAGATTGAGCATTGGGGATTGAGGATTGAGGATTGACAATTGAGGACCGAAGATTAAGTATTGAGGATTGAAGATTGAGGTTTGAGGATTGAGGATTGAGGATGGAGGATGAGGGCTGAGGGTTGAGGATTGAGGTTTGAGTATTGAATTCTGAGAGTTCAGAATATTCTATTGAGTATTGAGAATTGAGGATTGATGGATGAGTATTGAGGATTGAGGATTGAGTATTAAGGATTGAAGATTGAGGTTTGAGGATTGAGGATTGAGAATTGAGAATGAGGACTGAGGGTTGAGGATTGAGGTTTGAGGAATGAGGATTGAGGATTGAGGATTGAGGATTGAGGATTGAGTATTGAAGATTGAGTATTCATGACTGAGGATTGAGGATTGAGGATTGAGTGTTGAGGATTGAGGATCGAAGATTGAGTTATGAGGATTGAAGATTGAGGTTTGAGGATTGAGGATTGAGGATGGAGGATGAGAGCTGATGGTTGAGGATTGAGGTATGAGTATTGAATACTGAGAATCCAGGATATTCTATTGAGTATTGGGAATTGAGGATCGATGGTTGAGTATTGAGGATTGAGGATTGAGGATTGAGGATTGAGTATTGAAGATTGAGGATTGATGATTCAGGATTGAGGATTGAGGATTGAGGATTGAGTGTTGAAGATTCAGGATTGATGATTGAGGATTGAGGATTGAGGATCGAAGATTGAGTATTGAGGATTGAAGATTGAGGATAGAGCGTTGGTGAATGAGTGTTGAAGATTGAGGATTGATTATTGAGGATTGAGGATTGACGATTGAGGATTGAGGATTGAGGATTGAGGAACGAAGATTGAGGATTGGGGATTGAGGATTGATGATTGGGAATCGAAGATTGAGTATTGAGGTTTGAGGACTGAGCATTGAGGTTTGAGAATTGAGGATTGATGATTGACGCTTCAGGATAGAGGATTGAGGATGGAGGATTGAAGAGAGAGGACCGAGTGTTGAGGATTGAGTGTTGAGAATTGATGTTTGAGGATCGAGATTTGATTAATGAATATTGTGGAATGAGTATTGAATCATGAGAATTCGGGATATTCTATTGAGTATTGAGAATTGAGGATTGATGGTTGAGTTTAGAGGATTGAGGATTGAGGATTGAGGGTTGAGTATTGATGATTGAGGACTGATGACTGAGGATTGAGGTTTGAGGATTGATGGTTGAAGATTGAGGATTGAAGATTGAGTATGGAGGATTGAAGATTGGGTATTGAGGATTGAGGATTGAGTATTGAGGATTGATGATTGACGATTGAGGACTGAGGATTGAGGATTGATTATTGAGCTTTGGGAATTGAAGATTGTGGTCTGGGGATAGAGGATTGAATATTGAGGATTAAGGATAGAGTATTGGGGATTGAGGATCTAGGATAGGAGATTGATTATTGAGGATTGAAGATTGAGGATTGAGGATTGAGGATTGAGAATTGAGAATTGAGGATGACGACTGAGGGTTGAGGATTGAGGTTTGAGGAATGAGGATTGCGGATTGAGGATTGACAACTGATTGTTGAGGACTGAGAGCTGAAGATTGAGGATTCAGGATTGAGGATTCAGAATTGAGGTTTGTGGACTGAGGATTGAGGATTGAAGATTGAGTATTGAGGATTGAAAATTGAGGATTGAGGATAGAGGATTGAGGATTGAGGATGAGGGCTGAGGGTTGAGGGTTGAGGTTTGAGGACAGAGGACCGAGTATTGAGGATTGAGAATTGAGGATTGAGGATTGAGGTTTGAAGATTGAGGATTGGGTATTGAGGATTGAAGAATGAGGATTGAGGATTGAGGATTGAGGATTGAGTATTGAAGATAGAGTATTGAGGATTGAAGACTGACGATTGAGGATTGAGGATTGACGATTGAGGATTGAGGATTGAGGATTGAAGATTGAGTATTCAGGATTGAAGATTGAGGATTGAGGATTGAGGATTGAGAATTGAGGATCGAAGATTGAGTATTGAGGATTGAAGATTGAGGTTTGAGGATTGAGGATTGAGGATGGAGGATGAGGGCTGAGGGTTGAGGATTGAGGTTTGAGTATTGAATACTGAGAATTCAGGATATTCTATTGAGTATTGAGAATTGAGGATTGATGGTTGAGTATTGAGGATTGAGGATTGAGTATTGAGGATTGAAGATTGAGGTTTGAGGATTGAGGGTTGAGAATTGAGAATGAGGACTGAGGGTTGAGGATAGAGGTTTGAGGAACGAGTATTGAGGATTGAGAATTGAGGACCGACGATTGACGATTGAGTATTGAGGATTGAGGATTGATGACTGAGGATTGAGGATTGAGGAATGAGGATTGAGGATTGGGGATTGAGGATTGAGGATTGATGGTTGAGGATTGAGCATTGACGATTGAGGATTTAGGATCGAGGATTGAGGATTGTGGATTGAGGATTGAGGATTGATTACTGAGGGTTGAGTATTGAGGATTGAGGATTGAAGATTCAGCATTGAGGATTGAGGATAGAGGACTGATGATTGAGGATTGAGGATTGAAGATTGAGGGTTGGGGATTGAGGATTGAGGATTGAGGATTGAGAATCGAAGATTAAGTATTGAGGATTGAAGATTGAGGTTTGAGGATTGAGGATTGAGGATGGAGGACGAGGGCTGAGGTTTGAGGATTGAGGTCTGAGTATTGAATACTGAGAATTCAGGATATTCTATTGAGTATTGAGAATTGAGAATTGATGGATGAGTATTGAGGATTGAGGATTGAGTATTGATGACTGAAGATTCAGGTTTGAGGATTGAGAATTGAGAATTGAGGATGAGGACTGAGGGTTGAGGATTGAGGTTTGAGGAACGAGGATTGAGGATTGAGAATTGAGGACTGAGGATTGACGATTGAGTATTGAAGATTGAGGATTGATGACTGAGGATTGAGGATTGAGGATTGAGGATTGGGTATGAGGATTGAAGAATGAGGATTGACGATTCAGGATTGAGGATTGAGGATTGAAGATTGAGTATTGAGGATTGAAGGTTGATGATTGAGGATTGAGGATTGTGGATTGTGGATTGAGGCTTGAGGATTGAGGATTGAGGATTGAAGATTGAGGATTGGGGATTGAGGATTGAGGACTGCGGATTGACGATTGAGTATTGAAGATTGAGGATTGCTGACTGAGGATTGAGGATTGAGGATTGAGGATTGGGTATGAGGATTGAAGAATGAGGATTGACGATTCAGGATTGAGGATTAAGGATTGAAGATTGAAAATTGAGGACTGAAGGTTGATGATTGAGGGTTAAGGATTGAGGATTGGGGATTGAGGATCTAGGATTGGAGATTGACTATTGAGGATTGAGGATTGAGGAGTAAGGATTGAGGAACGAGGATTGAGGATTGAGGATGACGGCTGAGGGTTGAGGATTGATGTATGAGGAACGAGGATTGAGGATTGAGGATTGAGGACTGCGGATTGACGATTGAGTATTGAAGATTGAGGATTGCTGACTGAGGATTGAGGATTGAGGATTGAGGATTGGGTATGAGGATTGAAGAATGAGGATTGACGATTCAGGATTGAGGATTAAGGATTGAAGATTGAAAATTGAGGACTGAAGGTTGATGATTGAGGATTGAGGATTGTGGATTGTGGATTGAGGGTTGAGGATTGAAGATTGAGTATTGACGATTGAAGGTTGAGTATTCAGGATTGAAGATTGAGGATTGAGGATTGAGGCTTGAGGATTGAGGATTGAGGATTGAAGATTGAGGATTGGGGATTGAGGATTGGCGATTGAGGATTGAGGACTGAGGATTGAGAATAGAAGATTGAGGATTGAAGATTGAGAATTGAGGATTGAAGGTTGAGGATTGAGGACGAGGACTGACGGTTGAGGATTGAGGTTTGAGGTTTGATGATTGAGGATTGAGGACTGAGGATTGAGGATTGGGGATTGAGGATTGAGCATTGACGATTGAACATTGAGGACTAGGGGTTGAGGATTGAAGATTGAGGATTAAGGATTGATAATTGGGGATTGAGGATCTAGGTTTGCAGATTGATTATTCAGGATTGAAGATTGAGGATTGAGGATTGAGGATTGATAATTGTGAATTGAGGATGAGGACTGAGGGTTGAGGATTGAGGTTTGAGGAATGAGGATTGAGGATTGAGGATTGAGGACTGAGGATTGGGGATTGAGTTATGAAGATTGAGTATTCATGTCTGATGATTGAGGATTGAGGATTGAGGATTGAGGATTGAGGATTGAGGATTGATAATGGAGGATGAGGGCTGATGGTTGAGGATTGAGGTTTTAGTATTGAATACTGAGAATTCAGGATATTCTATTGAGTATTGGTAATTGAGGATTGATGGTTGAGTATTGAGGACTGAGGATTGAGGATTGAGGATTGAGTATCGAAGATTGAGGATTGATGATTGAGGATTGAGGACTGAGGATTGAGGATTGAGTGTTGAAGATTGAGGATTGAGTATTGAGTATTGAAGGTTGAGGTTTGAGGATTGAGAATTTAGAATTGAGGATGAGGACTGAGGGTTGAGGATTAAGGTTTGAGGAACGAGGACTGAGGATTGAGAGTTGAGGATTGAGGATTGAGGATTGAGGATTGAGGATTGAAGATTGAGCATTGGGGATTGAGGATTGAGGATTGACAATTGAGGACCGAAGATTAAGTATTGAGGATTGAAGATTGAGGTTTGAGGATTGAGGATTGAGGATGGAGGATGAGGGCTGAGGGTTGAGGATTGAGGTTTGAGTATTGAATTCTGAGAGTTCAGAATATTCTATTGAGTATTGAGAATTGAGGATTGATGGATGAGTATTGAGGATTGAGGATTGAGTATTAAGGATTGAAGATTGAGGTTTGAGGATTGAGGATTGAGAATTGAGAATGAGGACTGAGGGTTGAGGATTGAGGTTTGAGGAATGAGGATTGAGGATTGAGGATTGAGGATTGAGGATTGAATATTGAAGATTGAGTATTCATGACTGAGGATTGAGGATTGAGGATTGAGTGTTGAGGATTGAGGATCGAAGATTGAGTTATGAGGATTGAAGATTGAGGTTTGAGGATTGAGGATTGAGGATGGAGGATGAGAGCTGATGGTTGAGGATTGAGGTATGAGTATTGAATACTGAGAATCCAGGATATTCTATTGAGTATTGGGAATTGAGGATCGATGGTTGAGTATTGAGGATTGAGGATTGAGGATTGAGGATTGAGTATTGAAGATTGAGGATTGATGATTCAGGATTGAGGATTGAGGATTGAGGATTGAGTGTTGAAGATTCAGGATTGATGATTGAGGATTGAGGATTGAGGATCGAAGATTGAGTATTGAGGATTGAAGATTGAGGATAGAGCGTTGGTGAATGAGTGTTGAAGATTGAGGATTGATTATTGAGGATTGAGGATTGACGATTGAGGATTGAGGATTGAGGATTGAGGAACGAAGATTGAGGATTGGGGATTGAGGATTGATGATTGGGAATCGAAGATTGAGTATTGAGGTTTGAGGACTGAGCATTGAGGTTTGAGAATTGAGGATTGATGATTGACGCTTCAGGATAGAGGATTGAGGATGGAGGATTGAAGAGAGAGGACCGAGTGTTGAGGATTGAGTGTTGAGTATTGATGTTTGAGGATCGAGATTTGATTAATGAATATTGTGGAATGAGTATTGAATCATGAGAATTCGGGATATTCTATTGAGTATTGAGAATTGAGGATTGATGGTTGAGTTTAGAGGATTGAGGATTGAGGATTGAGGGTTGAGTATTGATGATTGAGGACTGATGACTGAGGATTGAGGTTTGAGGATTGATGGTTGAAGATTGAGGATTGAAGATTGAGTATGGAGGATTGAAGATTGGGTATTGAGGATTGAGGATTGAGTATTGAGGATTGATGATTGACGATTGAGGACTGAGGATTGAGGATTGATTATTGAGCTTTGGGAATTGAAGATTGTGGACTGGGGATAGAGGATTGAATATTGAGGATTAAGGATAGAGTATTGGGGATTGAGGATCTAGGATAGGAGATTGATTATTGAGGATTGAAGATTGAGGATTGAGGATTGAGGATTGAGAATTGAGAATTGAGGATGACGACTGAGGGTTGAGGATTGAGGTTTGAGGAATGAGGATTGCGGATTGAGGATTGACAACTGATTGTTGAGGACTGAGAGCTGAAGATTGAGGATTCAGGATTGAGGATTCAGAATTGAGGTTTGTGGACTGAGGATTGAGGATTGAAGATTGAGTATTGAGGATTGAAAATTGAGGATTGAGGATAGAGGATTGAGGATTGAGGATGAGGGCTGAGGGTTGAGGGTTGAGGTTTGAGGACAGAGGACCGAGTATTGAGGATTGAGAATTGAGGATTGAGGATTGAGGTTTGAAGATTGAGGATTGGGTATTGAGGATTGAAGAATGAGGATTGAGGATTGAGGATTGAGGATTGAGTATTGAAGATAGAGTATTGAGGATTGAAGACTGACGATTGAGGATTGAGGATTGACGATTGAGGATTGAGGATTGAGGATTGAAGATTGAGTATTCAGGATTGAAGATTGAGGATTGAGGATTGAGGATTGAGAATTGAGGATCGAAGATTGAGTATTGAGGATTGAAGATTGAGGTTTGAGGATTGAGGATTGAGGATGGAGGATGAGGGCTGAGGGTTGAGGATTGAGGTTTGAGTATTGAATACTGAGAATTCAGGATATTCTATTGAGTATTGAGAATTGAGGATTGATGGTTGAGTATTGAGGATTGAGGATTGAGTATTGAGGATTGAAGATTGAGGTTTGAGGATTGAGGGTTGAGAATTGAGAATGAGGACTGAGGGTTGAGGATAGAGGTTTGAGGAACGAGTATTGAGGATTGAGAATTGAGGACTGACGATTGACGATTGAGTATTGAGGATTGAGGATTGATGACTGAGGATTGAGGATTGAGGAATGAGGATTGAGGATTGAGGATTGAAGATTGAGTATTGAGGACTGAGGATTGAGGATTGATTATTGAGCTTTGGGGATTGAAGATTGTGGACTGGGTATAGACGACTGAATATTGAGGATTAAGGATAGAGTATTGGGGATTGAGGATCTAGGATAGGAGATTGATTATTGAGGATTGAAGATTGAGGATTGAGGATTGAGGATTGAGAATTGTGTATTGGGGATTGAGGGTTGAGGATTGAAGATGGAGAATTGAGGACTGAGGGTTGACGATTGAGTATTGAGGATTGAGGAATGTTGACTGAGGATTGAGGATTGAGGATTGAGGATTGGGTGTTGAGGATTGAAGAATGAGGATTGACGATTCAGGATTGAGGATTGGGGATTGAAGATTGAGTATTGAGGATTGAATGTTGATGATTGATGATTGAGGATTGTGGATTGTGGATTGAAGGTTGAGGATTGAAGATTGAGTATTGAGGATTGAAGATTGAGTATTCAGGATTGAAGATTGAGGATTGAGGATTGAGGCTTGACGATTGAGGATTGAGGATTGAAGATTGAGGATTGGGGATTGAGGATTGAGGATTGAGGATTGAAGATTGAGGATTGAGAATTGAGAATCGAAGATTGAGTATTGAGGATTGAAGATTGAGGTTTGGGGATTGAGGTTTGAGCATGGAGGATGAGGGCTGAGGGTTGAGGATTGAGGTTTGAGTATTGAATACTGAGAATTCAGGATATTCTATTGAGTACTGAGAGTTGAGGATTGATGGTTGAGTATTGAGGATTGAGGGTTGAGTATTGAGGATTGAAGAGTGAGGTTTGAGGATTGAGGCTTGAGAATCGAGGATGAGGACTGAGGGTTGAGGATTGAGGTTTGAGGAACGAGGATTGAGGATTGAGAATTGAGGACTGGGGATTGACGATTGAGTATCGAGGATTGAGGAACGAGGATTGAGGATTGAGAATTGAGGACTGAGGATTGACGATTGAGTATTGAGGATTGAGGATTGATGACTGAGGATTGACGATTGAGGACTGAGGATTGAGGATTGATTATTGAGCTTTGGGAATTGAAGATTGTGGACTGGGGATAGAGGATTGAATATTGAGGATTAAGGATAGAGTATTGGGGATTGAGGATCTAGGATAGGAGATTGATTATTGAGGATTGAAGATTGAGGATTGAGGATTGAGGATTGAGAATTGTGTATTGGGGATTGAGGGTTGAGGATTGAAGATGGAGAATTGAGGACTGAGGGTTGACGATTGAGTATTGAGGATTGAGGAATGTTGACTGAGGATTGAGGATTGAGGATTGAGGATTGGGTGTTGAGGATTGAAGAATGAGGATTGACGATTCAGGATTGAGGATTGGGGATTGAAGATTGAGTATTGAGGATTGAATGTTGATGATTGATGATTGAGGATTGTGGATTGTGGATTGAAGGTTGAGGATTGAAGATTGAGTATTGAGGATTGAAGATTGAGTATTCAGGATTGAAGATTGAGGATTGAGGATTGAGGCTTGACGATTGAGGATTGAGGATTGAAGATTGAGGATTGGGGATTGAGGATTGAGGATTGAGGATTGAAGATTGAGGATTGAGGATTGAGAATCGAAGATTGAGTATTGAGGATTGAAGGTTGAGGTTTGAGGATTGAGGATTGAGCATGGAGGATGAGGGCTGAGGGTTGAGGATTGAGGTTTGAGTATTGAATACTGAGAATTCAGGATATTCTATTGAGTACTGAGAGTTGAGGATTGATGGTTGAGTATTGAGGATTGAGGGTTGAGTATTGAGGATTGAAGAGTGAGGTTTGAGGATTGAGGCTTGAGAATCGAGGATGAGGACTGAGGGTTGAGGATTGAGGTTTGAGGAACGAGGATTGAGGATTGAGAATTGAGGACTGGGGATTGACGATTGAGTATCGAGGATTGAGGAACGAGGATTGAGGATTGAGAATTGAGGACTGAGGATTGACGATTGAGTATTGAGGATTGAGGATTGATGACTGAGGATTGAGGATTGAGGATTGAGGATTGGGTATTGAGGATTGAAGAATGAGGATTGACGATTCAGGATTGAGGATTGAGGATTGAATATTGAGAATTGAGGTTTGATGATTGAGAATTGTGGATTGGGGATTGAGGATTGAAGATTGAGTATTGATGTTTGAGGATTGAGGATTGAGGATTGTGGATTGAGGGTTGAGGATTGAAGGATGAGGATTGACGATTCAGGATTGAGGATTGAGGATTGAAGATTGAGTATTGAGGATTGAAGATTGATGATTGAGGATTGAGGGATGTGGATTGTGGATTGAGGGTTGAAGATTAAAGATTGAGTATTGAGGATTGAAGATTGAGTATTCAGGATTGAAGATTGAGGATTGAGGATTGAGGCTTGAGGACTGCGGATTGACGATTGAGTATTGAAGATTGAGGATTGATGACTGAGGATTGAGGATTGAGGATTGAGGATTGAAGATTGAGTATTGATGTTTGAGGATTGAGGATTGTGGATTGAGGGTTGAGGATTGAAGATTGAGGATTGGGGATTGAGGATTGAGGATTGAGTATTGAGAACTGAGGATGAGGACTGAGGGTTGAGGATTGAGGTTTGAGGAACGAGTGTTGAGGATTGAGAATTGAGGACTGAGGATTGACGATTGAGTATTGAAGATTGAGGATTGATGACTGAGGATTGAGGATTGAGGATTGAGGATTGGGTATGAGGATTGAAGAATGAGGATTGAGGATTGAGGATTGAGGATTGAGGATTGAAGATTGAGTATTGATGTTGGAGGATTGAGGATTGAGGATTGTGGATTGAGGATTGAGGATTGAAGATTGAGGATTGGGGATTGAGGATTGAGGATTGAGTATTGAGAACTGAGGATGAGGACTGAGGGTTGAGGATTGAGGTTTGAGGAACGAGTGTTGAGGATTGAGAATTGAGGACTGAGGATTGACGATTGAGTATTGAAGATTGAGGATTGATGACTGAGGATTGAGGATTGAGGATTGAGGATTGGGTATGAGGATTGAAGAATGAGGATTGAGGATTGAGGATTGAGGACTAGGGATTGAAGGTTGAGGATTGAAGGTTGAGGATTGGGGATTGAGGACTGGCGATTGAGGATTGAGGACTGAGGATTGAGAATAGAGGATTGAGGATTGAGGATTGAAGATTGAGTATTGAGGATTGAAGATTGACGATTGAGTATTGAAGTTTGAGGATTGATGACTGAGGGTTGAGGGTTGAGGACTGAGGATTGCAGATTGGGTATTGAGGATTGAGGATTGAAGATTGAGGATTAAGGATTGAGGATTGGGGATTGAGGATTGAGGATTGAAGACTGAGTATTGAGGATTTAAGATTGACGTTTGAGGATTGAGGATTGAGAATTGAGAATTGAGGATTGAGGGTTGAGGGTTGAGGACGAGGACTGACGGTTGAGGATTGAGGTTTGATGTTTGATGATTGAGGATTGAGGACTGAGGATTGAGGATTGAGGATTGAGGATTGAGCATTGAGCATTGAAGATTGAGGACTGGGGATTGAGGATTGAAGATTGAGGATTAAGGATTGAGGATTGGGGATTGAAGTTTGAGGATTGAGGATTGAGAATTGAGAATGAGGACTGAGGGTTGAGGATTGAGGTTTGAGGAACGAGGATTTAGGATTGAGAATTGAGGACTGAGGATTGACGATTGAGTATTGAGGATTGAGGATTGATGACTGAGGATTGAGGATTGAGGATTGAGGATTGAGGATTGAGGATTGAGGATTGAAGATTGAGTATTGAGGATTGAGGATTGAGGATTGAGGATTGAGGATTGGGTATTGAGGATTGAAGAATGAGGATTGCGGATTGAGGATTGAGGATTGACAACTGATTGTTGAGGACTGAGAGCTGAAGGTTGAGGATTCAGGATTGAGGATTCAGAATTGAGGTTTGAGGACTGAGGATTGAGGATTGAAGATTGAGTATTGAGGATTGAAAATTGAGGATTGAGGATTGTGGATTGAGGTTTGAGGATGAGGGCTGAGGGTTGAGGATTGAGGTTTGAGGACAGAGGACCGAGGACTGAGGATTGAGAATTGAGGATTGAGGATTGAGGTTTGAAGATTGAGGATTGGGTATTGAGGATTGAAGAATGAGGATTGAGGATTGAGGGTTGAGGTCTGAGGATTGCAGATTGAGTATTGAGGATTGAAGACTGACGATTGAGGATTGAGGATTGAGGATTGGGGATTGAAGATTGATGATTGAAGGTTGAGTATTGAGGATTGAAGATTGAGGATTGAGGATTGAGGATTGAGGATTGAGGATTGAAGATTGAGGATTGGAGACTGAGTGTTGAGGGTCCAATGATGAGAATTAATGATTGTGCATAGAGATTTGAAGATTGCAGACTGAGTATTGAGTATTGAAAACTGTGAATTGATGATATTGTATTGAGGATTGAGTATTGAGTGCTGAGGATTGAGCACGAGGACTGACGGATGAGGATTGAGGTACGAGGATTGAGGATTGAGAATTGAGTATTGAGGATTGAGGTTTGAGGATTGAAGATTGAATATTGATGATTGAATATTGAGGATTGAGTATTGATAGCTGAGGATTGAGCACGAGGACTGACGGTTGAGGATTGAGGTACGAGGATTGAGGATTGAGGATTGAGGACTGAGGATTGAGGATTGAGGATTGACAATTGAGGACCGAAGATTAAGTATTGAGGATTGAAGATTGAGGTTTGAGGATTGAGGATTGAGGATGGAGGATGAGGGCTGAGGGTTGAGGATTGAGGTTTGAGTATTGAATTCTGAGAGTTCAGAATATTCTATTGAGTATTGAGAATTGAGGATTGATGGATGAGTATTGAGGATTGAGGATTGAGTATTAAGGATTGAAGATTGAGGTTTGAGGATTGAGGATTGAGAATTGAGAATGAGGACTGAGGGTTGAGGATTGAGGTTTGAGGAATGAGGATTGAGGATTGAGGATTGAGGATTGAGGATTGAGTATTGAAGATTGAGTATTCATGACTGAGGATTGAGGATTGAGGATTGAGTGTTGAGGATTGAGGATCGAAGATTGAGTTATGAGGATTGAAGATTGAGGTTTGAGGATTGAGGATTGAGGATGGAGGATGAGAGCTGATGGTTGAGGATTGAGGTATGAGTATTGAATACTGAGAATCCAGGATATTCTATTGAGTATTGGGAATTGAGGATCGATGGTTGAGTATTGAGGATTGAGGATTGAGGATTGAGGATTGAGTATTGAAGATTGAGGATTGATGATTCAGGATTGAGGATTGAGGATTGAGGATTGAGTGTTGAAGATTCAGGATTGATGATTGAGGATTGAGGATTGAGGATCGAAGATTGAGTATTGAGGATTGAATATTGAGGATAGAGCGTTGGTGAATGAGTGTTGAAGATTGAGGATTGATTATTGAGGATTGAGGATTGACGATTGAGGATTGAGGATTGAGGATTGAGGAACGAAGATTGAGGATTGGGGATTGAGGATTGATGATTGGGAATCGAAGATTGAGTATTGAGGTTTGAGGACTGAGCATTGAGGTTTGAGAATTGAGGATTGATGATTGACGCTTCAGGATAGAGGATTGAGGATGGAGGATTGAAGAGAGAGGACCGAGTGTTGAGGATTGAGTGTTGAGAATTGATGTTTGAGGATCGAGATTTGATTAATGAATATTGTGGAATGAGTATTGAATCATGAGAATTCGGGATATTCTATTGAGTATTGAGAATTGAGGATTGATGGTTGAGTTTAGAGGATTGAGGATTGAGGATTGAGGGTTGAGTATTGATGATTGAGGACTGATGACTGAGGATTGAGGTTTGAGGATTGATGGTTGAAGATTGAGGATTGAAGATTGAGTATGGAGGATTGAAGATTGGGTATTGAGGATTGAGGATTGAGTATTGAGGATTGATGATTGACGATTGAGGACTGAGGATTGAGGATTGATTATTGAGCTTTGGGAATTGAAGATTGTGGTCTGGGGATAGAGGATTGAATATTGAGGATTAAGGATAGAGTATTGGGGATTGAGGATCTAGGATAGGAGATTGATTATTGAGGATTGAAGATTGAGGATTGAGGATTGAGGATTGAGAATTGAGAATTGAGGATGACGACTGAGGGTTGAGGATTGAGGTTTGAGGAATGAGGATTGCGGATTGAGGATTGACAACTGATTGTTGAGGACTGAGAGCTGAAGATTGAGGATTCAGGATTGAGGATTCAGAATTGAGGTTTGTGGACTGAGGATTGAGGATTGAAGATTGAGTATTGAGGATTGAAAATTGAGGATTGAGGATAGAGGATTGAGGATTGAGGATGAGGGCTGAGGGTTGAGGGTTGAGGTTTGAGGACAGAGGACCGAGTATTGAGGATTGAGAATTGAGGATTGAGGATTGAGGTTTGAAGATTGAGGATTGGGTATTGAGGATTGAAGAATGAGGATTGAGGATTGAGGATTGAGGATTGAGTATTGAAGATAGAGTATTGAGGATTGAAGACTGACGATTGAGGATTGAGGATTGACGATTGAGGATTGAGGATTGAGGATTGAAGATTGAGTATTCAGGATTGAAGATTGAGGATTGAGGATTGAGGATTGAGAATTGAGGATCGAAGATTGAGTATTGAGGATTGAAGATTGAGGTTTGAGGATTGAGGATTGAGGATGGAGGATGAGGGCTGAGGGTTGAGGATTGAGGTTTGAGTATTGAATACTGAGAATTCAGGATATTCTATTGAGTATTGAGAATTGAGGATTGATGGTTGAGTATTGAGGATTGAGGATTGAGTATTGAGGATTGAAGATTGAGGTTTGAGGATTGAGGGTTGAGAATTGAGAATGAGGACTGAGGGTTGAGGATAGAGGTTTGAGGAACGAGTATTGAGGATTGAGAATTGAGGACTGACGATTGACGATTGAGTATTGAGGATTGAGGATTGATGACTGAGGATTGAGGATTGAGGAATGAGGATTGAGGATTGGGGATTGAGGATTGAGGATTGATGGTTGAGGATTGAGCATTGACGATTGAGGATTTAGGATCGAGGATTGAGGATTGTGGATTGAGGATTGAGGATTGATTACTGAGGGTTGAGTATTGAGGATTGAGGATTGAAGATTCAGCATTGAGGATTGAGGATAGAGGACTGATGATTGAGGATTGAGGATTGAAGATTGAGGGTTGGGGATTGAGGATTGAGGATTGAGGATTGAGAATCGAAGATTAAGTATTGAGGATTGAAGATTGAGGTTTGAGGATTGAGGATTGAGGATGGAGGACGAGGGCTGAGGTTTGAGGATTGAGGTCTGAGTATTGAATACTGAGAATTCAGGATATTCTATTGAGTATTGAGAATTGAGAATTGATGGATGAGTATTGAGGATTGAGGATTGAGTATTGATGACTGAAGATTCAGGTTTGAGGATTGAGAATTGAGAATTGAGGATGAGGACTGAGGGTTGAGGATTGAGGTTTGAGGAACGAGGATTGAGGATTGAGAATTGAGGACTGAGGATTGACGATTGAGTATTGAAGATTGAGGATTGATGACTGAGGATTGAGGATTGAGGATTGAGGATTGGGTATGAGGATTGAAGAATGAGGATTGACGATTCAGGATTGAGGATTGAGGATTGAAGATTGAGTATTGAGGATTGAAGGTTGATGATTGAGGATTGAGGATTGTGGATTGTGGATTGAGGCTTGAGGATTGAGGATTGAGGATTGAAGATTGAGGATTGGGGATTGAGGATTGAGGACTGCGGATTGACGATTGAGTATTGAAGATTGAGGATTGCTGACTGAGGATTGAGGATTGAGGATTGAGGATTGGGTATGAGGATTGAAGAATGAGGATTGACGATTCAGGATTGAGGATTAAGGATTGAAGATTGAAAATTGAGGACTGAAGGTTGATGATTGAGGGTTAAGGATTGAGGATTGGGGATTGAGGATCTAGGATTGGAGATTGACTATTGAGGATTGAGGATTGAGGAGTAAGGATTGAGGAACGAGGATTGAGGATTGAGGATGACGGCTGAGGGTTGAGGATTGATGTATGAGGAACGAGGATTGAGGATTGAGGATTGAGGACTGCGGATTGACGATTGAGTATTGAAGATTGAGGATTGCTGACTGAGGATTGAGGATTGAGGATTGAGGATTGGGTATGAGGATTGAAGAATGAGGATTGACGATTCAGGATTGAGGATTAAGGATTGAAGATTGAAAATTGAGGACTGAAGGTTGATGATTGAGGATTGAGGATTGTGGATTGTGGATTGAGGGTTGAGGATTGAAGATTGAGTATTGACGATTGAAGGTTGAGTATTCAGGATTGAAGATTGAGGATTGAGGATTGAGGCTTCAGGATTGAGGATTGAGGATTGAAGATTGAGGATTGGGGATTGAGGATTGGCGATTGAGGATTGAGGACTGAGGATTGAGAATAGAAGATTGAGGATTGAAGATTGAGAATTGAGGATTGAAGGTTGAGGATTGAGGACGAGGACTGACGGTTGAGGATTGAGGTTTGAGGTTTGATGATTGAGGATTGAGGACTGAGGATTGAGGATTGGGGATTGAGGATTGAGCATTGAGGATTGAACATTGAGGACTAGGGGTTGAGGATTGAAGATTGAGGATTAAGGATTGATAATTGGGGATTGAGGATCTAGGTTTGCAGATTGATTATTCAGGATTGAAGATTGAGGATTGAGGATTGAGGATTGATAATTGTGAATTGAGGATGAGGACTGAGGGTTGAGGATTGAGGTTTGAGGAATGAGGATTGAGGATTGAGGATTGAGGACTGAGGATTGGGGATTGAGTTATGAAGATTGAGTATTCATGTCTGATGATTGAGGATTGAGGATTGAGGATTGAGGATTGAGGATTGAGGATTGATAATGGAGGATGAGGGCTGATGGTTGAGGATTGAGGTTTTAGTATTGAATACTGAGAATTCAGGATATTCTATTGAGTATTGGTAATTCAGGATTGATGGTTGAGTATTGAGGACTGAGGATTGAGGATTGAGGATTGAGTATCGAAGATTGAGGATTGATGATTGAGGATTGAGGACTGAGGATTGAGGATTGAGTGTTGAAGATTGAGGATTGAGTATTGAGTATTGAAGGTTGAGGTTTGAGGATTGAGAATTTAGAATTGAGGATGAGGACTGAGGGTTGAGGATTAAGGTTTGAGGAACGAGGACTGAGGATTGAGAGTTGAGGATTGAGGATTGAGGATTGAGGATTGAGGATTGAAGATTGAGCATTGGGGATTGAGGATTGAGGATTGACAATTGAGGACCGAAGATTAAGTATTGAGGATTGAAGATTGAGGTTTGAGGATTGAGGATTGAGGATGGAGGATGAGGGCTGAGGGTTGAGGATTGAGGTTTGAGTATTGAATTCTGAGAGTTCAGAATATTCTATTGAGTATTGAGAATTGAGGATTGATGGATGAGTATTGAGGATTGAGGATTGAGTATTAAGGATTGAAGATTGAGGTTTGAGGATTGAGGATTGAGAATTGAGAATGAGGACTGAGGGTTGAGGATTGAGGTTTGAGGAATGAGGATTGAGGATTGAGGATTGAGGATTGAGGATTGAATATTGAAGATTGAGTATTCATGACTGAGGATTGAGGATTGAGGATTGAGTGTTGAGGATTGAGGATCGAAGATTGAGTTATGAGGATTGAAGATTGAGGTTTGAGGATTGAGGATTGAGGATGGAGGATGAGAGCTGATGGTTGAGGATTGAGGTATGAGTATTGAATACTGAGAATCCAGGATATTCTATTGAGTATTGGGAATTGAGGATCGATGGTTGAGTATTGAGGATTGAGGATTGAGGATTGAGGATTGAGTATTGAAGATTGAGGATTGATGATTCAGGATTGAGGATTGAGGATTGAGGATTGAGTGTTGAAGATTCAGGATTGATGATTGAGGATTGAGGATTGAGGATCGAAGATTGAGTATTGAGGATTGAAGATTGAGGATAGAGCGTTGGTGAATGAGTGTTGAAGATTGAGGATTGATTATTGAGGATTGAGGATTGACGATTGAGGATTGAGGATTGAGGATTGAGGAACGAAGATTGAGGATTGGGGATTGAGGATTGATGATTGGGAATCGAAGATTGAGTATTGAGGTTTGAGGACTGAGCATTGAGGTTTGAGAATTGAGGATTGATGATTGACGCTTCAGGATAGAGGATTGAGGATGGAGGATTGAAGAGAGAGGACCGAGTGTTGAGGATTGAGTGTTGAGTATTGATGTTTGAGGATCGAGATTTGATTAATGAATATTGTGGAATGAGTATTGAATCATGAGAATTCGGGATATTCTATTGAGTATTGAGAATTGAGGATTGATGGTTGAGTTTAGAGGATTGAGGATTGAGGATTGAGGGTTGAGTATTGATGATTGAGGACTGATGACTGAGGATTGAGGTTTGAGGATTGATGGTTGAAGATTGAGGATTGAAGATTGAGTATGGAGGATTGAAGATTGGGTATTGAGGATTGAGGATTGAGTATTGAGGATTGATGATTGACGATTGAGGACTGAGGATTGAGGATTGATTATTGAGCTTTGGGAATTGAAGATTGTGGACTGGGGATAGAGGATTGAATATTGAGGATTAAGGATAGAGTATTGGGGATTGAGGATCTAGGATAGGAGATTGATTATTGAGGATTGAAGATTGAGGATTGAGGATTGAGGATTGAGAATTGAGAATTGAGGATGACGACTGAGGGTTGAGGATTGAGGTTTGAGGAATGAGGATTGCGGATTGAGGATTGACAACTGATTGTTGAGGACTGAGAGCTGAAGATTGAGGATTCAGGATTGAGGATTCAGAATTGAGGTTTGTGGACTGAGGATTGAGGATTGAAGATTGAGTATTGAGGATTGAAAATTGAGGATTGAGGATAGAGGATTGAGGATTGAGGATGAGGGCTGAGGGTTGAGGGTTGAGGTTTGAGGACAGAGGACCGAGTATTGAGGATTGAGAATTGAGGATTGAGGATTGAGGTTTGAAGATTGAGGATTGGGTATTGAGGATTGAAGAATGAGGATTGAGGATTGAGGATTGAGGATTGAGTATTGAAGATAGAGTATTGAGGATTGAAGACTGACGATTGAGGATTGAGGATTGACGATTGAGGATTGAGGATTGAGGATTGAAGATTGAGTATTCAGGATTGAAGATTGAGGATTGAGGATTGAGGATTGAGAATTGAGGATCGAAGATTGAGTATTGAGGATTGAAGATTGAGGTTTGAGGATTGAGGATTGAGGATGGAGGATGAGGGCTGAGGGTTGAGGATTGAGGTTTGAGTATTGAATACTGAGAATTCAGGATATTCTATTGAGTATTGAGAATTGAGGATTGATGGTTGAGTATTGAGGATTGAGGATTGAGTATTGAGGATTGAAGATTGAGGTTTGAGGATTGAGGGTTGAGAATTGAGAATGAGGACTGAGGGTTGAGGATAGAGGTTTGAGGAACGAGTATTGAGGATTGAGAATTGAGGACTGACGATTGACGATTGAGTATTGAGGATTGAGGATTGATGACTGAGGATTGAGGATTGAGGAATGAGGATTGAGGATTGAGGATTGAAGATTGAGTATTGAGGACTGAGGATTGAGGATTGATTATTGAGCTTTGGGGATTGAAGATTGTGGACTGGGTATAGACGACTGAATATTGAGGATTAAGGATAGAGTATTGGGGATTGAGGATCTAGGATAGGAGATTGATTATTGAGGATTGAAGATTGAGGATTGAGGATTGAGGATTGAGAATTGTGTATTGGGGATTGAGGGTTGAGGATTGAAGATGGAGAATTGAGGACTGAGGGTTGACGATTGAGTATTGAGGATTGAGGAATGTTGACTGAGGATTGAGGATTGAGGATTGAGGATTGGGTGTTGAGGATTGAAGAATGAGGATTGACGATTCAGGATTGAGGATTGGGGATTGAAGATTGAGTATTGAGGATTGAATGTTGATGATTGATGATTGAGGATTGTGGATTGTGGATTGAAGGTTGAGGATTGAAGATTGAGTATTGAGGATTGAAGATTGAGTATTCAGGATTGAAGATTGAGGATTGAGGATTGAGGCTTGACGATTGAGGATTGAGGATTGAAGATTGAGGATTGGGGATTGAGGATTGAGGATTGAGGATTGAAGATTGAGGATTGAGAATTGAGAATCGAAGATTGAGTATTGAGGATTGAAGATTGAGGTTTGGGGATTGAGGATTGAGCATGGAGGATGAGGGCTGAGGGTTGAGGATTGAGGTTTGAGTATTGAATACTGAGAATTCAGGATATTCTATTGAGTACTGAGAGTTGAGGATTGATGGTTGAGTATTGAGGATTGAGGGTTGAGTATTGAGGATTGAAGAGTGAGGTTTGAGGATTGAGGCTTGAGAATCGAGGATGAGGACTGAGGGTTGAGGATTGAGGTTTGAGGAACGAGGATTGAGGATTGAGAATTGAGGACTGGGGATTGACGATTGAGTATCGAGGATTGAGGAACGAGGATTGAGGATTGAGAATTGAGGACTGAGGATTGACGATTGAGTATTGAGGATTGAGGATTGATGACTGAGGATTGACGATTGAGGACTGAGGATTGAGGATTGATTATTGAGCTTTGGGAATTGAAGATTGTGGACTGGGGATAGAGGATTGAATATTGAGGATTAAGGATAGAGTATTGGGGATTGAGGATCTAGGATAGGAGATTGATTATTGAGGATTGAAGATTGAGGATTGAGGATTGAGGATTGAGAATTGTGTATTGGGGATTGAGGGTTGAGGATTGAAGATGGAGAATTGAGGACTGAGGGTTGACGATTGAGTATTGAGGATTGAGGAATGTTGACTGAGGATTGAGGATTGAGGATTGAGGATTGGGTGTTGAGGATTGAAGAATGAGGATTGACGATTCAGGATTGAGGATTGGGGATTGAAGATTGAGTATTGAGGATTGAATGTTGATGATTGATGATTGAGGATTGTGGATTGTGGATTGAAGGTTGAGGATTGAAGATTGAGTATTGAGGATTGAAGATTGAGTATTCAGGATTGAAGATTGAGGATTGAGGATTGAGGCTTGACGATTGAGGATTGAGGATTGAAGATTGAGGATTGGGGATTGAGGATTGAGGATTCAGGATTGAAGATTGAGGATTGAGGATTGAGAATCGAAGATTGAGTATTGAGGATTGAAGGTTGAGGTTTGAGAATTGAGGATTGAGCATGGAGGATGAGGGCTGAGGGTTGAGGATTGAGGTTTGAGTATTGAATACTGAGAATTCAGGATATTCTATTGAGTACTGAGAGTTGAGGATTGATGGTTGAGTATTGAGGATTGAGGGTTGAGTATTGAGGATTGAAGAGTGAGGTTTGAGGATTGAGGCTTGAGAATCGAGGATGAGGACTGAGGGTTGAGGATTGAGGTTTGAGGAACGAGGATTGAGGATTGAGAATTGAGGACTGGGGATTGACGATTGAGTATCGAGGATTGAGGAACGAGGATTGAGGATTGAGAATTGAGGACTGAGGATTGACGATTGAGTATTGAGGATTGAGGATTGATGACTGAGGATTGAGGATTGAGGATTGAGGATTGGGTATTGAGGATTGAAGAATGAGGATTGACGATTCAGGATTGAGGATTGAGGATTGAATATTGAGAATTGAGGTTTGATGATTGAGAATTGTGGATTGGGGATTGAGGATTGAAGATTGAGTATTGATGTTTGAGGATTGAGGATTGAGGATTGTGGATTGAGGGTTGAGGATTGAAGGATGAGGATTGACGATTCAGGATTGAGGATTGAGGATTGAAGATTGAGTATTGAGGATTGAAGATTGATGATTGAGGATTGAGGGATGTGGATTGTGGATTGAGGGTTGAAGATTAAAGATTGAGTATTGAGGATTGAAGATTGAGTATTCAGGATTGAAGATTGAGGATTGAGGATTGAGGCTTGAGGACTGCGGATTGACGATTGAGTATTGAAGATTGAGGATTGATGACTGAGGATTGAGGATTGAGGATTGAGGATTGAAGATTGAGTATTGATGTTTGAGGATTGAGGATTGTGGATTGAGGGTTGAGGATTGAAGATTGAGGATTGGGGATTGAGGATTGAGGATTGAGTATTGAGAACTGAGGATGAGGACTGAGGGTTGAGGATTGAGGTTTGAGGAACGAGTGTTGAGGATTGAGAATTGAGGACTGAGGATTGACGATTGAGTATTGAAGATTGAGGATTGATGACTGAGGATTGAGGATTGAGGATTGAGGATTGGGTATGAGGATTGAAGAATGAGGATTGAGGATTGAGGATTGAGGATTGAGGATTGAAGATTGAGTATTGATGTTGGAGGATTGAGGATTGAGGATTGTGGATTGAGGATTGAGGATTGAAGATTGAGGATTGGGGATTGAGGATTGAGGATTGAGTATTGAGAACTGAGGATGAGGACTGAGGGTTGAGGATTGAGGTTTGAGGAACGAGTGTTGAGGATTGAGAATTGAGGACTGAGGATTGACGATTGAGTATTGAAGATTGAGGATTGATGACTGAGGATTGAGGATTGAGGATTGAGGATTGGGTATGAGGATTGAAGAATGAGGATTGAGGATTGAGGATTGAGGACTAGGGATTGAAGGTTGAGGATTGAAGGTTGAGGATTGGGGATTGAGGACTGGCGATTGAGGATTGAGGACTGAGGATTGAGAATAGAGGATTGAGGATTGAGGATTGAAGATTGAGTATTGAGGATTGAAGATTGACGATTGAGTATTGAAGTTTGAGGATTGATGACTGAGGGTTGAGGGTTGAGGACTGAGGATTGCAGATTGGGTATTGAGGATTGAGGATTGAAGATTGAGGATTAAGGATTGAGGATTGGGGATTGAGGATTGAGGATTGAAGACTGAGTATTGAGGATTTAAGATTGACGTTTGAGGATTGAGGATTGAGAATTGAGAATTGAGGATTGAGGGTTGAGGGTTGAGGACGAGGACTGACGGTTGAGGATTGAGGTTTGATGTTTGATGATTGAGGATTGAGGACTGAGGATTGAGGATTGAGGATTGAGGATTGAGCATTGAGCATTGAAGATTGAGGACTGGGGATTGAGGATTGAAGATTGAGGATTAAGGATTGAGGATTGGGGATTGAGGTTTGAGGATTGAGGATTGAGAATTGAGAATGAGGACTGAGGGTTGAGGATTGAGGTTTGAGGAACGAGGATTTAGGATTGAGAATTGAGGACTGAGGATTGACGATTGAGTATTGAGGATTGAGGATTGATGACTGAGGATTGAGGATTGAGGATTGAGGATTGAGGATTGAGGATTGAGGATTGAAGATTGAGTATTGAGGATTGAGGATTGAGGATTGAGGATTGAGGATTGGGTATTGAGGATTGAAGAATGAGGATTGCGGATTGAGGATTGAGGATTGACAACTGATTGTTGAGGACTGAGAGCTGAAGGTTGAGGATTCAGGATTGAGGATTCAGAATTGAGGTTTGAGGACTGAGGATTGAGGATTGAAGATTGAGTATTGAGGATTGAAAATTGAGGATTGAGGATTGTGGATTGAGGTTTGAGGATGAGGGCTGAGGGTTGAGGATTGAGGTTTGAGGACAGAGGACCGAGGACTGAGGATTGAGAATTGAGGATTGAGGATTGAGGTTTGAAGATTGAGGATTGGGTATTGAGGATTGAAGAATGAGGATTGAGGATTGAGGGTTGAGGTCTGAGGATTGCAGATTGAGTATTGAGGATTGAAGACTGACGATTGAGGATTGAGGATTGAGGATTGGGGATTGAAGATTGATGATTGAAGGTTGAGTATTGAGGATTGAAGATTGAGGATTGAGGATTGAGGATTGAGGATTGAGGATTGAAGATTGAGGATTGGAGACTGAGTGTTGAGGGTCCAATGATGAGAATTAATGATTGTGCATAGAGATTTGAAGATTGCAGACTGAGTATTGAGTATTGAAAACTGTGAATTGATGATATTGTATTGAGGATTGAGTATTGAGTGCTGAGGATTGAGCACGAGGACTGACGGATGAGGATTGAGGTACGAGGATTGAGGATTGAGAATTGAGTATTGAGGATTGAGGTTTGAGGATTGAAGATTGAATATTGATGATTGAATATTGAGGATTGAGTATTGATAGCTGAGGATTGAGCACGAGGACTGACGGTTGAGGATTGAGGTACGAGGATTGAGGATTGAGGATTGAGGACTGAGGATTGAGGATCGAGGATTGAGGATTGAGGATTGAAGATTGAGGACTGGGGATTGAGTATTGAAGATTGATTATTGAGGATTGAAGATTGAGAATTGATGATTGAGGATTGAGAATTGGGAATTGAGGATGAGGACTGAGGGTTGAGAATTGAGGTTTGAGGTATAAGGATTGGGGATTGAGGATTGAGGATGGAGGATGTGGGCTGAGGGTTGAGAATTGAGGTTTGAGTATTGGATACTGGGAATTCAGCATATTCTATTGAGTATTGAGAATTGAGGATTGGTGGTTGAGTATTGAGGATTGAGGATTGTGAATTGAGGATTCAAGATTGAGGTTTGAATGTTGAGGATTGAAGATTGAGGATTGAGGATTGAGGATTGAGGATGGAGGATGAGGGCTGAGGGTTGAGGATTGAGGTTTGAGTATTGAATACTGAGAATTCAGGATATTCTATTGAGTATTGAGAATTGAGGATTGATGGTTGAGTACTGAGGATTGAGGATTGAGTATTGAGTATTGAAGATTGAGGTTTGAGGATTGAGGATTGAGAATTGAGTATGAGGACTGAGGGTTGAGGATTGAGGTTTGAGGAACTGGGATTGAGGATTGAGAATTGAGGACTGAGGATTGACGATTGAGTATTGACGATTGAGTACTGAGGATTGAGGATTGACGACTGAGGATTGAGGATTGAGTATTGAGGATTGAGGATTGAGGATTGAAGATTGAGTATTGAGGATTGAGGATTGAGGATTGAGGATTGAGGATTGAGTATTGAAGATTGAGGATTGATGATTGAGGATTGAGGATTGATTATTGAGGATTGAGGATTGAGGATTGAACAATGAGTATTGAGGATTGAAGATTGATGATTCAGGATTTAGGATTGAGGATTGAGGATGAGAGCTGAGGGTTGAGGGTTGAGGTTTGAGGATTGAGGACTGAGGATTGGGGATTGAGAATTGACGCTGGAGGATTGAGGATTGAGGATTGAGGATTGGGTATTGAGGTTTGAAGAATGAGGATTGAGGATTGAGGATTGAGGATTGAGGATTGAAGATTGAGTATTGAGGATTGAAGGTTGATGATTGAGGATTGAGGATTGTAGATTGAGGACTGAGTGTTGAGGGTTGAGTGATGAGAATTGATGTTTGTGGATAGAGGTTGGAAGATTGCAGATTGCGTATTGAGTATTGAAAACTGTGAATTGAGGATATTCTATTGCGGATTGAGGATTGACAACTGATTGTTGAGGACTGAGAGCTGAAGATTGAGGATTCAGGATTGAGGATTCAGAATTGAGGTTTGAAGACTGAGGATTGAGGATTGAAGATTGAGTATTGAGAATTGAGGATTGAGGTTTGAAGATTGAGGATTGGGTATTGAGGATTGAAGAATGAGGATTGAGGATTGAGGATTGAGGATTGAGGATTGAAGACTGAGTATTGAGGATTGAAGACTGACGATTGAGGATCGAGGATTGACGATTGAGGATTGAGGATTGAGGATTGAAGATTGAGTATTCAGGATTGAAGATTGAGGATTGAGGATTGAGGATTGAGCATTGAGGATCGAAGATTGAGTATTGAGGATTGAAGATTGAGGTTTGAGGATTGAGGATTGAGGATGGAGGATGAGGGCTGAGGGTTGAGGATTGAGGTTTGAGTATTGAATACTGAGAATTCAGGATATTCTATTGAGTATTGGGAATTGAGGATTGATGGTTGAGTATTGAGGATTGAGGATTGAGTATTGAGGATTGAAGATTGAGGTTTGAGGATTGAGGATTGAGAATTGTGAATGAGGACTGAGGGTTGAGGATTGAGGTTTGAGGAACGAGTATTGAGGATTGAGAATTGAGGACTGACGATTGACGATTGAGTATTGAGGATTGAGGATTGATGACTGAGGATTGAGGATTGAGGAATGAGGATTGAGGATTGAGGATTGAAGATTGAGTATTGAGGATTGAGGATTGAGGATTGAGGATTGAGGATTGGGTATTGAGGATTCAAGAATGAGGTTTGACGATTCAGGATTGAGGATTGAGGATTAAAGATTGAGTATTGAGGATTGAAGGTTGGCGATTGAGAATTGAGGATTGTGGACTGTGGATTGAGTGTTGTGGATTGAAGATTGAGTGTTGAGGATTGAAGACTGAGTATTCAGGATTGAAGATTGATGATTGAGGATTGAGGACTGAAGATTGAGGATTGGAGATTGAGGATTGAGGATTGACAACAGATTGTTGAGGACTGAGAGCTGAAGATTGAGGATTCAGGATTGAGGATTCAGATTTGAGGTTTGAGGACTGAGGTTTGAAGAATGAGGATTGAGGATTGAGGATTGAGGATTGAGGATTGAAGATTGAGTATTGAGGATTGAAGGTTGATGATTGAGGATTGAGGATTGTAGATTGAGGACTGAGTGTTGAGGGTTGAGTGATGAGAATTGATGTTTGTGGATAGAGGTTGGAAGATTGCAGATTGCGTATTGAGTATTGAAAACTGTGAATTGAGGATATTCTATTGCGGATTGAGGATTGACAACTGATTGTTGAGGACTGAGAGCTGAAGATTGAGGATTCAGGATTGAGGATTCAGAATTGAGGTTTGAGGACTGAGGATTGAGGATTGAAGATTGAGTATTGGGGATTGAGAATTGAGGATTGAGGATTGAGGATTGAGGATTGACGATGACGGCTGAAGGTTGAGGATTGAGGTTTGAGGATTGAGGATTGAGGCTTGAGGATTGAGGATTGAGGATTGAGGATTGAGGATTGAGGATTGAGGATTGGAGATTGAGTATTGAGGATTGAAGATTGAAGATTGAGTATTGAGCATTGAGGATTGAGGACTGAGGATTGAGGATCGAATGTTGAGTATTGAGGATTGAAGATTGAGGATTGAGGATTGAGGATTGAGGATGGAGGATGAGGACTGAGTGTTGAGGATTGAGGTTTGAGGAATGAGGATTTAGGATTGAGGATTGAGGATTGAGGATTGAGGATTGAGTATTGAAGATTGAGGATTGATGACTGAGGATTGAGGATTTTAGGATTGAGGATTGAGGAACGAGGATTGAGGATTGAGGGTGATTGCTCAGGGCTGAGGATTGAGGTTTGAGGACTGAGAATTGAGGATTGAGAATTGAGGATTGAGGATTGAGGGTTGAAGATTGAGGATTGAGGATTGAAGATTGAGGATTGAGGATTGAGGATTGAAGATTGAGGATTGAGGATTGAAGATTGAGGATTTGGGACTGAGTGTTGAGGGTTCAGTGATGAGAATTGATGTTTGTGCATAGAGATTTGAGGATTGCAGATTGAGTATTGAGTATTGAAAACTGTGAATTGATGATATTGTATTGAGGATTGAGAATTGACAACTGATTTTTGAGGACTGAGGTCTGAAGATTGAGGATTCATGTTTGAAGATTCAGGATTGAGGTCTGAGGACTGAGGATTGAGGATTGAGGATTGAGGAACGAGGATTGAGGATTGAGGATGATGGCTGAGGGTTGGGGATTGAGGTTTGAGGACTGAGGGCTGAGGATTGAGGATTGAGGATTGAGAATTGAGGATTGAGTATTGAGGGTTGAAGATTGAGGATTGGGTATTGAGTATTGAATACTGAGAATTCAGGATATTCTATTGAGTATTGAGAATTGAGGATTGATGGTTGAGTACTGAGGATTGAGGATTGAGTATTGAGTATTGAAGATTGAGGTTTGAGGATTGAGGATTGAGAATTGAGTTTGAGGACTGAGGGTTGAGGATTGAGGTTTGAGGAACTGGGATTGAGGATTGAGAATTGAGGACTGAGGATTGACGATTGAGTATTGACGATTAAGTACTGAGGATTGAGGATTGACGACTGAGGATTGAGGATTGAGTATTGAGGATTGAGGATTGAGGATTGAAGATTGAGTATTGAGGATTGAGGATTGAGGATTGAGGATTGAGGATTGAGTATTGAAGATTGAGGATTGATGATTGAGGATTGAGGATTGAGTATTGAGGATTGAGGATTGAGGATTGAACAATGAGTATTGAGGATTGAAGATTGATGATTGAGGATTTAGGATTGAGGATTGAGGATGAGAGCTGAGGGTTGAGGGTTGAGGTTTGAGGATTGAGGACTGAGGATTGGGGATTGAGAATTGACGCTGGAGGATTGAGGATTGAGGATTGAGGATTGGGTATTGAGGTTTGAAGAATGAGGATTGAGGATTGAGGATTGAGGATTGAGGATTGAAGGTTGAGTATTGAGGATTGAAGGTTGATGATTGAGGATTGAGGATTGTAGATTGAGGACTGAGTGTTGAGGGTTGAGTGATGAGAATTGATGTTTGTGGATAGAGGTTGGAAGATTGCAGATTGCGTATTGAGTATTGAAAACTGTGAATTGAGGATATTCTATTGCGGATTGAGGATTGACAACTGATTGTTGAGGACTGAGAGCTGAAGATTGAGGATTCAGGATTGAGGATTCAGAATTGAGGTTTGAGGACTGAGGACTGAGGATTGAAGATTGAGTATTGGGGATTGAGGATTGAGAGTTGAGGATTGAGGACGAGGATTGGCGGTTGAGGATTGAGGTATGAGGATTGAGGATTGAGTATTGAGGACTGAGGATTGAGGTTTGAGGATTGAGGACTGAGGATTGAGGATCGAATGTTGAGTATTGAGGATTGAAGATTGAGGATTGAGGATTGAGGATTGAGGATGGAGGATGAGGACTGAGTGTTGAGGATTGAGGTTTGAGGAATGAGGATTTAGGATTGAGGATTGAGGATTGAGGATTGAGGATTGAGTATTGAAGATTGAGGATTGATGACTGAGGATTGAGGATTTTAGGATTGAGGATTGAGGAACGAGGATTGAGGATTGAGGATGATGGCTCAGGGTTGAGGATTGAGGTTTGAGGACTGAGAATTGAGGATTGGGAATAGAGGATTGAGGATTGAGGGTTGAAGATTGAGGATTGAGGATTGAAGATTGAGGATTGAGGATTGAGGATTGAAGATTGAGGATTGAGGATTGATTATTGAGGATTTGGGACTGAGTGTTGAGGGTTCAGTGATGAGAATTGATGTTTGTGCATAGAGATTTGAGGATTGCAGATAGAGTATTGAGTATTGAAAACTGTGAATTGATGATATTGTATTGAGGATTGAGAATTGACTACTGATTGTTGAGGACTGAGGTCTGAAGATTGAGGATTCAGGATTGAAGATTCAGGATTGAGGCTTGAGGTCTGAGGATTGAGGATTGAGGATTGAGGATTGAGGATTGGGTATTGAGGTTTGAAGAATGAGGATTGAGGATTGAGGATTGAGTATTGAGGATTGAAGATTGAGGTTTGAGGATTGAGGATTGAGAGTTGAGGATGAGGACTGAGGGTTGAGGATTGAGGTTTGAGGATCGAGGGTTGAGGATTGAGAATTGAGGACTGAGGATTGACGATTGAGCATTGAGGATTGAGGATTGATAACTGAGGATTGAAGATTGAGGATTGAGGATTGAGAATTGAGGGTTGAGGATAGAGTATTGAGGATTGAGGATTGAGTATTGAGGATTGAGGATTGAGGATTGGGTATTGAGGATTGAAGAGTGAGGATTGACGAATCAGGATTGAGGATTGAGTATCTAAGGTTGAGTATTGAGGATTGAAGGTTAGTGATTGAGGATTGAGGATTGTGGATTGAGGATTCAGGGCTGAGGATTGAAGATTGAGTATTGAGGATTGAAGATTGAGTATTCAGGATTGAAGATCGAGGATTGAGGATTGAGGCTTGAGGATTGACGGTTAAGGATTGACGATTGAGGATTGGGGTTTGAGGAATGATGATTGAGGATTGAGTATTGAGGATTGAGAATTGAGGATTGAGGATTGAAGGTTGGGGACTGAGTGTTGAGGGTTCAGTGATGAGAATTGATGTTTGTGCATAGAGATTTGAGGATTGCAGATTGAGTATTGAGTATTGAAAACTGTGAATTGATGATATTGTATTGAGGATTGAGAATTGACAACTGATTGTTGAGGACTGAGGTCTGAAGATTGAGGATTCATGTTTGAAGATTCAGGATTGAGGTCTGAGGACTGAGGATTGAGGATTGAGTATTGAGGATTGAGGATTGAGGATTGAGGTTTGAGGATTGAAGATTGAGTATTGATGATTGAATATTGAGGATTGAGGATTGATAGTTGAGGATTGAGGACGAGGACTGACGGTTGAGGATTGAGGTACGAGGATTGAGGATTGAGGATTGAGGACTGAGGATTGAGGATTGATTATTGAGCTTTGGGGATTGAAGATTGTGGACTGGGTATAGACGATTGAATATGGAGGATTAAGGATAGAGTATTGGGGATTGAGGATCTAGGATAGGAGATTGATTATTGAGGATTGAAGATTGAGGATTGAGGATTGAGAATTGAGAATTGAGAATTGAGGATGAGGACTGAGGGTTGAGGATTGAGGTTTGGGGAATGAGGATTGAGGATTGAGGATTGAGGATTGAGGATTGAGTATTGAAGATTGAGGATTGATGACCTGAGGATTGTGGATTGAGGATTGATGATTGAGGATTGAGGATTGAAGATTTAGTATGGAGGATTGAAGATTGAGGATTGAGGATTGAGGATTGAAAATTGAGAACTGAGTGTTGAGGGTTGAGTGATGAGAATTGATGTCTGTGGATTGAGATTTGAAGATTGAAGATTGGGGATTGAGTATTGAAAACTGTGAATTGAGGATATTCTATTGAGGATTGAGGATTGACAATTGATTGTTGCGGACTGAGGGATGAAGATTGAGTATTCAGGATTGTGGATTCGGAATTGAGGTTTGAGGACTGAGGATTGAGGGCTGAGGATTGACGATTGAGGATTGACGCATGAGGATAGGGGATTGAGGATGGAGGATTGAAGAGAGAGGTCCGAGTGTTGAGGATTGAGTGTTGAGAATTGATGTTTGAGGGCCGAGATTTGATTATTGAATATTGCGGATTGAGTATTGAATCATGAGAACTCAGGATATTCTATTGAGTATTAAGAATAGAGGATTGATTGTTGAGTATTGAGACTTGATGGCTGATGGTTGTGTGTTGAATATAGAGGATTGAGGATTGAGGTTTGAAGATTGAGTATTGAGGATTGAGGACTGGGGATTGAGGATTGAGGAACGAGGATTGAGGATTGAGGATGATGGCTCAGGGTTGAGGATTGATGTTTGAGGACTGAGGACTGAGGATTGAGGATTGAGATTTGAGGATTGAGGGTTGAGGGTTGAAGATTGAGGATTGGGTATTGAGGATTGAAGAATGAGGATTGAGGGTTGAGGGCTGAGGACTGATTATTGCAGATTGGGTATTGAGGATTGAAGACTGACGATTGAGGATTGAGGATTGAGGATTGGGGATTGAGGATTGAGGATTGAAGGTTGAGTATTGAGGATTGAAGGTTGAGGATTGAGGATTGAGGATTGAGGATTGAGGATTGAAGATTGAGGATTGGGGAATGAGTGTTGAGGGTTCAGTGATGAGAATTGACGTTTGTGCATAGAGATTTGAAGATTGCAGATTGAGTATTGATTATTGAAAACTGTGAATTGATGATATTGTATTGAGGATTGAGGATTGACAACTGATTGTTGAGGACTGAGGTGTGAAGATTGAGGATTCAGGATTGAAGATTGAGGATCGAGGTTTGAGGACTGAGCATTGAGGATTGAGCATTGAGGATTGCTGATTGAGGATTGAGGATTGAAGATTGCGTATTGATGATTGAATATTGAGGATTGAGGATTGAAGATTGAGGATTGGGTATTGAGGATTGAAGAATGAGGATTGAGGATTGAGGACTGAGGATTGAGGATTGAAGATTGAGTATTGAGGATGGAAGACTGACGATTGAGGATTGAGGATTGAGTATTGGGGATAGAGGTTTGAGGATTGAAGGTTGTGTATTGAAGATTGTAGATTGATGATTGACGATTGAGGACAGAGGATTGGGGATTGATTATTGAGCTCTGGGGATTGAAGATTGTGGACTGGGGATAGAGGATTGAACATTGAGGATTAAGGATAGAGCATTGGGGATTGAGGATCTAGGATAGGAGATTGATTACTGAGGATTGAAGACTGAGGATTGAGGATTGAGGATTGAGAATTGAGGATTGAGGATTGAGGATTGAGGATTGAGGATTGAAGATTGAGGTTTGAGGATTGAGGACTGAGGATTGAGGATCGAATGTTGAGTATTGAGGATTGAAAATTGAGGATTGAGGATTGAGGATTGAGGACGGAGGATGACGGCTGAGGGTTGAGGATTGAGGTTTGAGGAGTGAGGATTCAGGATTGAGGATTGAGGATTGAGGATTGAGGATTGAGTGTTAATGATTGAGGATCGAAGGTTGAGTATTGAGGATTGAAGATTGAGGTTTGAGGGTAGAGTATTGAGGATGGAGGGTAAGCGCTGCTGGATGAGGTCTGAGGTTTGAGTATTGAATACTGAGAGTCCAGGATATTCTATTGAGTACTGGGAATTGAGGATTGATGGTTGAGTATTGAGGATTGAGGATTGAGGATTGCGGATTGAGTATTGAAGGTTGGTGATTGAGGATTGAGGATTGTGGATTGAGGATTGAGGGTTGAGGATTGAAGATTGAGTATTGAGGATTGAATATTGAGTATTGAGGATTGAAGATTGAGGATTGAGGATTGAGTCTTGAGGATTGAGGATTGAGGATTGAAGATTGAGTATTGGGGATCGAGGATTGAGGATTGACAACTGATTGTTGAGGACTGAGAGCTGAAGATTGAGGATTCAGTATTGAGGATTCAGAATTGAGGTTTGAGGACCGAGGATTGAGGATTGAAGATTGAGTATTGAGGATTGAAGATTGAGGATTGAGGATTGAGGATTGAGGATTGAGGATGAGGGCTGAGGGTTGAGGATTGAGGTTTGAGGACAGAATACCGAGGATTGAGGACTGAGAATTGAGGATTGAGGATTGAGGATTGAAGATTGAGGATTGGGTATTGAGGATTGAAGAATGAGGATTGAGGATTGAGGATTGAGGATTGAGGATTGAAGATTGAGTATTGAGGATTGAAGACTGACGATCGAGGATTGAGGATTGACGATTGAGGATTGAGGATTGAGAATTGAAGATTGAGTATTCAGGATTGAAGGTTGAGGATTGAGGATTGAGGGTTGAGAATTAAGGATCGAAGATTGAGTATTGAGGATTGAAGATTGGGGTTTGAGGATTGAGGATAGAGGATGGAGGATGATGGCTGAGGGTTGACGATTGAGGTTTGAGTATTGAATACTGAGAATTCAGGATATTCTATTGAGTATTGAGAATTGAGGATCGATGGTTGAGTATTGAGGATTGAGGATTGAGTATTGAGGATTGAAGATTGAGGTTTGAGGATTGAGGATTGAGAATTGAGTATGAGGACTGAGGGTTGAGGATTGAGGTTTGAGGAACGAGGATTGAGGATTGAGAATTGAGGACTGAGGATTGACGATTGAGTATTGAGGATTGAGGATTGATGACTGAGGATTGAGGATTGAGGAATGAGGATTGAGGACTGAGGATTGAAGATTGAGTATTGAGGATTGAGGATTGAGGATTGAGGATTGAGGATTGGGTATTGAGGATTGAAGAATGAGGATTGACGATTCAGGATTGAGGATTGAGGATTGAAGATTGAGTATTGAGGATTGAAGGTTGGCGATTGAGGATTGAGGATTGTGGATTGAGGATTGAGGGTTAAGGATTGAAGATTGAGTATTGAGGATTGAAGACTGAGTGTTCAGGATTGAAGATTGAGGATTGAGGATTGAGGCTTGAGGATTGAGGATTGAGGATTGAAGATTGAGGATTGGGGATTGAGGATTGAGGATTGACAACAGATTGTTGAGGACTGAGAGGTGAAGATTGAGGACTCAGGATTGAGGATTCAGAATTGAGGTTTGAGGACTGAGGATTGAGGACTGAAGATTGAGCATTGAGGATTGAAAATTGAGGATTGAGGATTGAGGATTGAGGATTGAGGATGAGGGCTGAGGGTTGAGGATTGAGGTTTGAGGACAGAGGACCGAGGATTGAGGATTGAGAATTGAGGATTGAGGATTGAGGATTGAAGATTGAGGATTGGGTATTGAGGATTGTAGAATGAGGATTGGGGATTGAGGATTGAGGATTGAGGATTGAATATTGAGTATTGAGGATTGAAGACTGACGATTGAGGATTGAGGATTGAGGATTGAGGATTGAGGATTGAGGATTGAAAATTGAGTATTCAGGATTGAAGATTGAGGATTGATAATTGAGGCTTGAGGATTGAGGATTGATGACTGAGGATTGAGGTTTGAAGATTGAGGTTTGAGGATTGGGTATTGAGGATTCAAGAATGAGGTTTGACGATTCAGGATTGAGGAGTGAGGATTGAAGATTGAGTATTGAGGATTGAAGGTTGGCGATTGAGAATTGAGGATTGTGGATTGTGGATTGAGTGTTGAGGATTGAAGATTGAGTGTTGAGGATTGAAGACTGAGTATTCTGGATTGAAGATTGAGGATTGAGGATTGAGGCTTGATGATTGAGGATTGAGGACTGAAGATTGAGGATTGGAGATTGAGGATTGAGGATTGACAACAGATTGTTGAGGACTGAGAGCTGAAGCTTGAGGATTCAGGATTGAGGATTCAGAATTGAGGTTTGAGGACTGAGGTTTGAAGAATGAGGATTGAGGATTGAGGATTGAGGATTGAGGATTGAAGATTGAGTATTGAGGATTGAAAGTTGATGATTGAGGATTGAGGATTGTAGATTGAGGACTGAGTGTTGAGGGTTGAGTGATGAGGATTGATGTTTGTGGATAGAGGTTGGAAGATTGCAGATTGCGTATTGAGTATTGAAAACTGTGAATTGAGGATATTCTATTGCGGATTGAGGATTGACAACTGATTGTTCAGGACTGAGAGTTGAAGATTGAGTATTCAGGATTGAGGATTCAGAATTGAGGTTTGAGGACTGAGGATTGAGGATTGAATATTGAGTATTGGGGATTGAGAATTGAGGATTGAGGATTGAGGATTGAGGATTGACGATGAGGGCTGAGGGTTGAGGATTGAGGTTTGAGGATTGAAGATTGAGGCTTGAGGATTGAGGATTGAGGATTGAAGACTGAGAATTGATGATTGAATATTGAGGATTGAGGATTGATAGTTGAGGATTGAGGACGAGGTTTGGCGGTAGAGGATTGAGGTATGAGGACTGAGGATTGAGTGCTGAGGACTGAGGATTGAGGTTTGAGGATTGAGGACTGAGGATTGAGGATCGAATGTTGAGTATTGAGGATTGAAGATTGATGATTGAGGATTGAGGATTGAGGATGGAGGATGAGGACTGAGTGTTGAGGATTGAGGTTTGAGGAATGAGGATTTAGGATTGAGGATTGAGGATTGAGGATTGAGGATTGAGTATTGAAGATTGAGGATTGATGACTGAGGATTGAGGATTTTAGGATTGAGGATTGAGGAACGAGGATTGAGGATTGAGGATGATTGCTCAGGGCTGATGATTGAGGTTTGAGGACTGAGAATTGAGGATTGAGAATTGAGGATTGAGGATTGAGGGTTGAAGATTGAGGATTGAGGATTGAAGATTGAGGATTGAGGATTGAGGATTGAAGATTGAGGATTGAGGATTGAAGATTGAGGATTTGGGACTGAGTGTTGAGGGTTCAGTGATGAGAATTGATGTTTGTGCATAGAGATTTGAGGATTGCAGATTGAGTATTGAGTATTGAAAACTGTGAATTGATGATATTGTATTGAGGATTGAGAATTGACAACTGATTTTTGAGGACTGAGGTCTGAAGATTGAGGATTCATGTTTGAAGATTCAGGATTGAGGTCTGAGGACTGAGGATTGAGGATTGAGGATTGAGGATTGAGGATTGAGGATTGAGGTTTGAGGATTGAAGACTGAGTATTGATGATTGAATGTTGAGGATTGAGGATTGATAGTTGAGGATTGAGGACGAGGACTGACGGTTGAGGATTGAGGTACGAGGATTGAGGATTGAGGATTGAGGACTGAGGATTGAGGATTGAGGATTGAGCATTGAGGATTGAAGATCGAGGACTGTGGAATGAGGATTGAAGATTGAGGATTAAGGATTAAGGATTGAGGACGTGGACTGATGGTTGAGGATTGAGGTTTGAGGATTGATGATTGAGGACTGATGACTGAGGATTGAGGATTTAGGATTGAGCATTGAGGATTGAAGATCGAGGTCTGTGGAATGAGGATTGAAGATTAAGGATTAAGGATTGAGGATTGGGGATTGAGGATCTAGGATTGGAGGTTGATTATTGAGGATTGAAGATTGAGGATAGAGGATTGAGGATTGAGGACGGAGGATGAGGGCTGAGGGCTGAGGATTGAGGTTTGAGTATTGAATCCTGAGAATTCAGTATATTCTATTGAGTACTGAGGATTTAGTATTGATGGTTGAGTATTGAGGATTGAGGATTGTGGATCGAGGATTGAGTATTGACGATTGAGCATTGATGATTGAGGATTGAGGATTGAGGATTGAGGATTCAGTATTGGAGATTGTGGATTGATGATTGACGATTAAGGACTGAGCATTGAGGATTGATTATTGAGCTTTGGGGATTGAAGATTGTGGACTCGGGATAGAGGATTGAATATTGAGGATTAAGGATAGAGTATTGGGGATTGAGGATCTAGGATAGGAAATTGATTATTGAGGATTGAGGATTGAGGATTGAGGATTGAGGATTAAGAATTGAGAATTGAGGATGAGGACTGAGGGTTGAGGATTGCGGATTGAGGAATGAGGATTGAGGATTGAGTATTGAGGATTGATGATTGAGGATTGAGTATTGAAGATTGAGGATTGATGACTGAGGATTGAGGATTGAGGATTGATGATTGAGGATTGTGGATTGAAGATTGAAGATTGAGGACTGAGTGTTGAGGGTTGAGTGATGAGAATTGATGTCTGTGGATTGAGATTTGAAGATTGAAGACTGGGGATTCAGTATTGAAAACTGTGAATTGAGGATATTCTATTGAGGATTGAGGATTGACAATTGATACTTGCGGACTGAGGGATGATGATTGAGCATTCAGGATTGAGGATTCGGAATTGAGGTTTGAGGACTGAGGATTGACGGTTGAGGATTGAGGATTGAGGATTGACGATTGGGGATAGAGGATGGAGGATGGAGTATTGAAGAGCGCGGACCGCGTGTTGAGGATTGAGTGTTGAGAATTGATGTTTGAGGATCGAGATTTGATTATTGAATATTGTGGATTGAGTATTGAATCATGAGAATTCAGGATATTCTATTGAGTATTGAGAATTGAGGATTGATGGTTGAGTATTGGGAATAGATGGTTGATGGTTGTGTGTTGAATATTGAGGATTGAGTATTGAGGATTGAAGATGGAGTATTGAGGATTGATGATTGAAGTCTGAGTATTGAGGATTGATCATTGAGGATTGGGGATTCAGGATTGAGGATTGAGGATGAGGGCTGAGGGTTGAGCATTGAGGATTGAGGATTGCGGGTTGAAGATTGAGTATTGAGGATTGAGGATTGAGGATTGAGGAATGAGGATTGAGGGTTGAAGATTGAGGATTGGGGATTGAGGATCTAAGATTGGATATTGACTGTTGAGGATTGAGGATTGAGGATTGAGGATTGAGGAACGAGGATTGAGGATTGACGATGATGGCTGAGGGTTGGGGATTGAGGTTTGAGGACTGAGGACTGAGGATTGAGGATTGAGGATTGAGAATTGAGGATTGAGTATTGAGGGTTGAAGATTGAGGATTGGGTATTGAGGATTGAAGAATGAGGATTGAGGGTTGAGGGTTGAGGTCTGAGGATTGCAGATTGAGTATTTAGGATTGAAGACTGACGATTGAGGATTGAGGATTGAGGATTGGGTATTGAAGATTGATGATTGAAGGTTGAGTATTGAGGATTGAAGATTGAGGATTGAGGATTGAGGATTGAGGATTGAGGATTGAAGATTGAGGATTGGGGACTGAGTGTTGAGGGTCCAATGATGAGAATTAATGATTGTGCATAGAGATTTGAAGATTGCAGACTGAGTATTGAGTTTTGAAAACTGTGAATTCATGATATTGTATTGAGGATTGAGTATTGAGTGCTGAGGACTGAGCACGAGGACTGACGATTGAGGATTGAGGATTGAGGATTGAGGATTGAGGATTGAGGATTGAAAATTGAGTATTCAGGATTGAAGATTGAGGATTGATAATTGAGGCTTGAGGATTGAGGATTGATGACTGAGGATTGAGGTTTGAAGATTGAGGTTTGAGGATTGAGGATTGTGGATGGAGGATGAGGGCTGAGGGTTGAGGATTGAGGTTTGAGTATTGAATACTGAGAATTCAGGATATTCTATTGAGTATTGAGAATTGAGGATTGATGGTTGAGTATTGAGGATTGAGGATTGAGTATTGAGGATTGAAGATTGAGGTTTGAGGATTGAGGATTGAGAATTGAGAATGAGGACTGAGGGTTGAGGATTGAGGTTTGAGGAACGAGTATTGAGGATTGAGAATTGAGGACTGACGATTGACGATTGAGTATTGAGGATTGAGGATTGATGACTGAGGATTGAGGATTGAGGATTGAGGATTGAGGATTGAGGATTGAGGATTGAAGATTGAGTATTGAGGATTGAAGATTGAGGATTGAGGATTGAGGCTTGAGGATTGATGATTGAGGATTGAAGATTGAGGATTGGGGATCGAGGATTGAGGATTGACAACTGATTGTTGAGGACTGAGAGCTGAAGATTGAGGATTCAGGATAGAGGATTCAGAATTGAGGTTTGAGGACTGAGGATTGAGGATTGAAGATTGAGTATTGAGGATTGAAAATTGAGGATTGAGGATTGAGGATTGAGGATGAGGGCTGAGGGTTGAGGATTGAGGTTTGAGGACAGAATACCGAGGATTGAGGATTGAGAATTGAGGATTGAGGATTGAGGATTGAAGATTGAGGATTGGGTATGGAGGATTGAAGAATGAGGATTGAGGATTGAGGATTGAGGATTGAGGATTGAAGATTGAGTATTGAGGATTGAAGACTGACGATTGAGGATTGAGGATTGACGATTGAGGATTGAGGATTGAGGCTTGAGGACTGCGGATTGAGGCTTGAGGATTGAGGATTGAGGATTGAGGATTGAGGATTGAGGATTGAGGTTTGAGGATTGAAGATTGAGGCTTGAGGATTGAGGATTGAGGATTGAAGACTGAGAATTGATGATTGAATATTGAGGATTGAGGATTGATAGTTGAGGATTGAGGACGAGGTTTGGCGGTAGAGGATTGAGGTATGAGGACTGAGGATTGAGTGTTGAGGACTGAGGATTGAGGTTTGAGGATTGAGGACTGAGGATTGAGGATCGAATGTTGAGTATTGAGGATTGAAGATTGATGATTGAGGATTGAGGATTGAGGATGGAGGATGAGGACTGAGTGTTGAGGATTGAGGTTTGAGGAATGAGGATTTAGGATTGAGGATTGAGGATTGAGGATTGAGGATTGAGTATTGAAGATTGAGGATTGATGACTGAGGATTGAGGATTTTAGGATTGAGGATTGAGGAACGAGGATTGAGGATTGAGGATGATTGCTCAGGGCTGATGATTGAGGTTTGAGGACTGAGAATTGAGGATTGAGAATTGAGGATTGAGGATTGAGGGTTGAAGATTGAGGATTGAGGATTGAAGATTGAGGATTGAGGATTGAGGATTGAAGATTGAGGATTGAGGATTGAAGATTGAGGATTTGGGACTGAGTGTTGAGGGTTCAGTGATGAGAATTGATGTTTGTGCATAGAGATTTGAGGATTGCAGATTGAGTATTGAGTATTGAAAACTGTGAATTGATGATATTGTATTGAGGATTGAGAATTGACAACTGATTTTTGAGGACTGAGGTCTGAAGATTGAGGATTCATGTTTGAAGATTCAGGATTGAGGTCTGAGGACTGAGGATTGAGGATTGAGGATTGAGGATTGAGGATTGAGGATTGAGGTTTGAGGATTGAAGACTGAGTATTGATGATTGAATATTGAGGATTGAGGATTGATAGTTGAGGATTGAGGACGAGGACTGACGGTTGAGGATTGAGGTACGAGGATTGAGGATTGAGGATTGAGGACTGAGGATTGAGGATTGAGGATTGAGCATTGAGGATTGAAGATCGAGGACTGTGGAATGAGGATTGAAGATTGAGGATTAAGGATTAAGGATTGAGGACGTGGACTGATGGTTGAGGATTGAGGTTTGAGGATTGATGATTGAGGACTGATGACTGAGGATTGAGGATTTAGGATTGAGCATTGAGGATTGAAGATCGAGGTCTGTGGAATGAGGATTGAAGATTAAGGATTAAGGATTGAGGATTGGGGATTGAGGATCTAGGATTGGAGGTTGATTATTGAGGATTGAAGATTGAGGATAGAGGATTGAGGATTGAGGACGGAGGATGAGGGCTGAGGGCTGAGGATTGAGGTTTGAGTATTGAATCCTGAGAATTCAGTATATTCTATTGAGTACTGAGGATTTAGTATTGATGGTTGAGTATTGAGGATTGAGGATTGTGGATCGAGGATTGAGTATTGACGATTGAGCATTGATGATTGAGGATTGAGGATTGAGGATTGAGGATTCAGTATTGGAGATTGTGGATTGATGATTGACGATTAAGGACTGAGCATTGAGGATTGATTATTGAGCTTTGGGGATTGAAGATTGTGGACTCGGGATAGAGGATTGAATATTGAGGATTAAGGATAGAGTATTGGGGATTGAGGATCTAGGATAGGAAATTGATTATTGAGGATTGAGGATTGAGGATTGAGGATTGAGGATTAAGAATTGAGAATTGAGGATGAGGACTGAGGGTTGAGGATTGCGGATTGAGGAATGAGGATTGAGGATTGAGTATTGAGGATTGATGATTGAGGATTGAGTATTGAAGATTGAGGATTGATGACTGAGGATTGAGGATTGAGGATTGATGATTGAGGATTGTGGATTGAAGATTGAAGATTGAGGACTGAGTGTTGAGGGTTGAGTGATGAGAATTGATGTCTCTGGATTGAGATTTGAAGATTGAAGACTGGGGATTCAGTATTGAAAACTGTGAATTGAGGATATTCTATTGAGGATTGAGGATTGACAATTGATACTTGCGGACTGAGGGATGATGATTGAGCATTCAGGATTGAGGATTCGGAATTGAGGTTTGAGGACTGAGGATTGACGGTTGAGGATTGAGGATTGAGGATTGACGATTGGGGATAGAGGATGGAGGATGGAGTATTGAAGAGCGCGGACCGCGTGTTGAGGATTGAGTGTTGAGAATTGATGTTTGAGGATCGAGATTTGATTATTGAATATTGTGGATTGAGTATTGAATCATGAGAATTCAGGATATTCTATTGAGTATTGAGAATTGAGGATTGATGGTTGAGTATTGGGAATAGATGGTTGATGGTTGTGTGTTGAATATTGAGGATTGAGTATTGAGGATTGAAGATGGAGTATTGAGGATTGATGATTGAAGTCTGAGTATTGAGGATTGATCATTGAGGATTGGGGATTCAGGATTGAGGATTGAGGATGAGGGCTGAGGGTTGAGCATTGAGGATTGAGGATTGCGGGTTGAAGATTGAGTATTGAGGATTGAGGATTGAGGATTGAGGAATGAGGATTGAGGGTTGAAGATTGAGGATTGGGGATTGAGGATCTAAGATTGGATATTGACTGTTGAGGATTGAGGATTGAGGATTGAGGATTGAGGAACGAGGATTGAGGATTGACGATGATGGCTGAGGGTTGGGGATTGAGGTTTGAGGACTGAGGACTGAGGATTGAGGATTGAGGATTGAGAATTGAGGATTGAGTATTGAGGGTTGAAGATTGAGGATTGGGTATTGAGGATTGAAGAATGAGGATTGAGGGTTGAGGGTTGAGGTCTGAGGATTGCAGATTGAGTATTTAGGATTGAAGACTGACGATTGAGGATTGAGGATTGAGGATTGGGGATTGAAGATTGATGATTGAAGGTTGAGTATTGAGGATTGAAGATTGAGGATTGAGGATTGAGGATTGAGGATTGAGGATTGAAGATTGAGGATTGGGGACTGAGTGTTGAGGGTCCAATGATGAGAATTAATGATTGTGCATAGAGATTTGAAGATTGCAGACTGAGTATTGAGTATTGAAAACTGTGAATTCATGATATTGTATTGAGGATTGAGTATTGAGTGCTGAGGATTGAGCACGAGGACTGACGGTTGAGGATTGAGGTACGAGGATTGAGGATTGAGAATTGAGTATTGAGGATTGAGGTTTGAGGATTGAAGATTGAGTATTGATGATTGAATATTGAGGATTGAGTATTGATAGCTGAGGATTGAGCACGAGGACTGACGGTTGAGGATTGAGGTACGAGGATTGAGGATTGAGGATTGAGGACTGAGGATTGAGGATCGAGGATTGAGGATTGAGGATTGAGGATTGAAGATTGAGGACTGGGGATTGAGGATTGAAGATTGATTATTGAGGATTGAAGATTGAGAATTGATGATTGAGGATTGAGAATTGGGAATTGAGGATGAGGACTGAGGGTTGAGGATTGAGGTTTGAGGTATAAGGATTGGGGATTGAGGATTGAGGATGGAGGATGTGGGTTGAGGGTTGAGAATTGAGGTTTGAGTATTGAATACTGGGAATTCAGCATATTCTATTGAGTATTGAGAATTGAGGATTGGTGGTTGAGCATTGAGGATTGATGATTGAGTATTGAGGATTCAAGATTGAGGTTTGAGTGTTGAGGTTTGAAGATTGAGGATTGAGGATTGAGGATTGAGGTTTGAGGAATGAGGATTGAGGTTTGAGGATTGAGGATTGAGGATTGAGGATTGAGTATTGAAGATTGAGTATTGAGGATTGAGGATTGAGGATTGAGGATTGAGGGTTGAGGGTTGAGGATTGAAGATTCAGGATTGGGGATTGAGGATTGACGATTGAGTATTGACGATTGAGGATTGAGTATTGAGGATTGAGAATTGAGGATTGAGGATTGAAGATTGAGTATTGAGGATTGAGGACTGGGGATTCAGGATTGAAGATTGAGGATTGACGACTGAGGATTGGGGATTGAGGATCTAGGATTGGAGATTGATTATTGAGGATTGAAGATTGAGAATTGAGGATCGAGGATTGAGAATTGAGAATTGAGGATGAGGACTGAGCGTTGAGGATTGAGGTTTGAGCAATGAGGATTGAGGATTGAGGATTGAGGATTCAGGATTGAGGATTGAGGATTGAGTATTGAAGATTGAGTATCCATGACTGAGGATTGAGGAATGAGGATTGAGTGTTGAGGATTGAGGATCGAAGATTGAGTATTGAGTGTTGAGGACTGAGGATTGAGGATTGCGGATTGAGGATTGAGGATTGAGGATTGAGGATTGAGGATTGAAGATTGAGGATTGGGGATTGAGGATTGAGGATTGAGAATCGAAGATTGAGTATTGAGAATTGAAGATTGAGGATTGAGGACTGAGGATTGAGGTTTGAGGATTGAGGACTGAGGATTGAGGATCGAATGTTGAGTATTGAGTATTGAAGATTGAGGATTGAGGATTGAGGATTGAGGATGGAGGATGATGACTGAGGGTTGAGGATTGAGGTTTGAGGAATGAGGATTGAGGATTGAGGATTGAGGATTGAGGACTGAGGATTGAGTATTGAAGATTGAGGATTGATGACTGAGGATTGAGGATTTTAGGATTGAGGATTGAGTATTGTAGATTGAGGACTGAGGACTGAGGATTGAGTATTGAGGATTGAGGGTTGAAGATTGAGGACTGAGTGTTGAGGGTTGAGTGATGAAAATTGGTGTTTGTGGATGGAGACATGAAGATTGAAGATTGAGTATTCAGTATTGAAAACTGAGAATTCAGGATATACTATTGAGTATTGAGAATTGAGGATTGATGGTTGAGTATTGAGAATTGATGGTTGATGGTTGTGTGTTGAATATTGAGGATTGAGGATTGAGGATTGAAGATTGAGTATTGAGGATTGAGGACTGGGGATTGAGGATTGAAGATTGAGGATTAACGATTGAGGATTGGGGATTGAGGATCTAGGATTGGAGATTGATTATTGAGGATTGAAGATAGAGAATTGAGGATTGAGTATTGAGAATTGAGAATTGAGGATGAGGACTGAGGATTGAGGATTGAGGTTTGAGGAATGAGGATTGAGGATTGAGTATTGAGGATTGAAGATTGAGTATTGGGGATTGAGGATTGAGGATTGAGAATTGAGGATCGAAGATTGAGTATTGAGGATTGAAGATTGAGGTTTGTGGATTGAGGATTGAGGATGGAGGATGAGGGCTGAGGGTTGAGGATTGAGTTTTGAGTATTGAATACTGAGAATTCAGGATATTCTATTGAGTATTCAGAATTGAGGATTGATGGTTGAGTATTGAGGATTGAGGATTGAGTATTGAGGATTGAAGATTGAGGATTGAGGTTTGAGGAACGAGTATTGAGGATTGAGAATTGAGGACTGACGATTGACGATTGAGTATTGAGGATTGAGGATTGATGACTGAGGATTGAGGATTGAGGAATGAGGATTGAGGATTGAGGATTGAAGATTGAGTATTGAGGATTGAGGATTGAGGATTGAGGATTGAGGATTGGGTATTGAGGATTCAAGAATGAGGTTTGACGATTCAGGATTGAGGAGTGAGGATTGAAGATTGAGTATTGAGGATTGAAGGTTGGCGATTGAGAATTGAGGATTGTGGATTGTGGATTGAGTGTTGAGGATTGAAGATTGAGTGTTGAGGATTGAAGACTGAGTATTCTGGATTGAAGATTGAGGATTGAGGATTGAGGCTTGATGATTGAGGATTGAGGACTGAAGATTGAGGATTGGAGATTGAGGATTGAGGATTGACAACAGATTGTTGAGGACTGAGAGCTGAAGCTTGAGGATTCAGGATTGAGGATTCAGAATTGAGGTTTGAGGACTGAGGTTTGAAGAATGAGGATTGAGGATTGAGGATTGAGGATTGAGGATTGAAGATTGAGTATTGAGGATTGAAGGTTGATGATTGAGGATTGAGGATTGTAGATTGAGGACTGAGTGTTGAGGGTTGAGTGATGAGGATTGATGTTTGTGGATAGAGGTTGGAAGATTGCAGATTGCGTATTGAGTATTGAAAACTGTGAATTGAGGATATTCTATTGCGGATTGAGGATTGACAACTGATTGTTCAGGACTGAGAGTTGAAGATTGAGTATTCAGGATTGAGGATTCAGAATTGAGGTTTGAGGACTGAGGATTGAGGATTGAATATTGAGTATTGGGGATTGAGAATTGAGGATTGAGGATTGAGGATTGAGGATTGACGATGAGGGCTGAGGGTTGAGGATTGAGGTTTGAGGATTGAAGATTGAGGCTTGAGGATTGAGGATTGAGGATTGAAGACTGAGAATTGATGATTGAATATTGAGGATTGAGGATTGATAGTTGAGGATTGAGGACGAGGTTTGGCGGTAGAGGATTGAGGTATGAGGACTGAGGATTGAGTGTTGAGGACTGAGGATTGAGGTTTGAGGATTGAGGACTGAGGATTGAGGATCGAATGTTGAGTATTGAGGATTGAAGATTGATGATTGAGGATTGAGGATTGAGGATGGAGGATGAGGACTGAGTGTTGAGGATTGAGGTTTGAGGAATGAGGATTTAGGATTGAGGATTGAGGATTGAGGATTGAGGATTGAGTATTGAAGATTGAGGATTGATGACTGAGGATTGAGGATTTTAGGATTGAGGATTGAGGAACGAGGATTGAGGATTGAGGATGATTGCTCAGGGCTGATGATTGAGGTTTGAGGACTGAGAATTGAGGATTGAGAATTGAGGATTGAGGATTGAGGGTTGAAGATTGAGGATTGAGGATTGAAGATTGAGGATTGAGGATTGAGGATTGAAGATTGAGGATTGAGGATTGAAGATTGAGGATTTGGGACTGAGTGTTGAGGGTTCAGTGATGAGAATTGATGTTTGTGCATAGAGATTTGAGGATTGCAGATTGAGTATTGAGTATTGAAAACTGTGAATTGATGATATTGTATTGAGGATTGAGAATTGACAACTGATTTTTGAGGACTGAGGTCTGAAGATTGAGGATTCATGTTTGAAGATTCAGGATTGAGGTCTGAGGACTGAGGATTGAGGATTGAGGATTGAGGATTGAGGATTGAGGATTGAGGTTTGAGGATTGAAGACTGAGTATTGATGATTGAATATTGAGGATTGAGGATTGATAGTTGAGGATTGAGGACGAGGACTGACGGTTGAGGATTGAGGTACGAGGATTGAGGATTGAGGATTGAGGACTGAGGATTGAGGATTGAGGATTGAGCATTGAGGATTGAAGATCGAGGACTGTGGAATGAGGATTGAAGATTGAGGATTAAGGATTAAGGATTGAGGACGTGGACTGATGGTTGAGGATTGAGGTTTGAGGATTGATGATTGAGGACTGATGACTGAGGATTGAGGATTTAGGATTGAGCATTGAGGATTGAAGATCGAGGTCTGTGGAATGAGGATTGAAGATTAAGGATTAAGGATTGAGGATTGGGGATTGAGGATCTAGGATTGGAGGTTGATTATTGAGGATTGAAGATTGAGGATAGAGGATTGAGGATTGAGGACGGAGGATGAGGGCTGAGGGCTGAGGATTGAGGTTTGAGTATTGAATCCTGAGAATTCAGTATATTCTATTGAGTACTGAGGATTTAGTATTGATGGTTGAGTATTGAGGATTGAGGATTGTGGATCGAGGATTGAGTATTGACGATTGAGCATTGATGATTGAGGATTGAGGATTGAGGATTGAGGATTCAGTATTGGAGATTGTGGATTGATGATTGACGATTAAGGACTGAGCATTGAGGATTGATTATTGAGCTTTGGGGATTGAAGATTGTGGACTCGGGATAGAGGATTGAATATTGAGGATTAAGGATAGAGTATTGGGGATTGAGGATCTAGGATAGGAAATTGATTATTGAGGATTGAGGATTGAGGATTGAGGATTGAGGATTAAGAATTGAGAATTGAGGATGAGGACTGAGGGTTGAGGATTGCGGATTGAGGAATGAGGATTGAGGATTGAGTATTGAGGATTGATGATTGAGGATTGAGTATTGAAGATTGAGGATTGATGACTGAGGATTGAGGATTGAGGATTGATGATTGAGGATTGTGGATTGAAGATTGAAGATTGAGGACTGAGTGTTGAGGGTTGAGTGATGAGAATTGATGTCTCTGGATTGAGATTTGAAGATTGAAGACTGGGGATTCAGTATTGAAAACTGTGAATTGAGGATATTCTATTGAGGATTGAGGATTGACAATTGATACTTGCGGACTGAGGGATGATGATTGAGCATTCAGGATTGAGGATTCGGAATTGAGGTTTGAGGACTGAGGATTGACGGTTGAGGATTGAGGATTGAGGATTGACGATTGGGGATAGAGGATGGAGGATGGAGTATTGAAGAGCGCGGACCGCGTGTTGAGGATTGAGTGTTGAGAATTGATGTTTGAGGATCGAGATTTGATTATTGAATATTGTGGATTGAGTATTGAATCATGAGAATTCAGGATATTCTATTGAGTATTGAGAATTGAGGATTGATGGTTGAGTATTGGGAATAGATGGTTGATGGTTGTGTGTTGAATATTGAGGATTGAGTATTGAGGATTGAAGATGGAGTATTGAGGATTGATGATTGAAGTCTGAGTATTGAGGATTGATCATTGAGGATTGGGGATTCAGGATTGAGGATTGAGGATGAGGGCTGAGGGTTGAGCATTGAGGATTGAGGATTGCGGGTTGAAGATTGAGTATTGAGGATTGAGGATTGAGGATTGAGGAATGAGGATTGAGGGTTGAAGATTGAGGATTGGGGATTGAGGATCTAAGATTGGATATTGACTGTTGAGGATTGAGGATTGAGGATTGAGGATTGAGGAACGAGGATTGAGGATTGACGATGATGGCTGAGGGTTGGGGATTGAGGTTTGAGGACTGAGGACTGAGGATTGAGGATTGAGGATTGAGAATTGAGGATTGAGTATTGAGGGTTGAAGATTGAGGATTGGGTATTGAGGATTGAAGAATGAGGATTGAGGGTTGAGGGTTGAGGTCTGAGGATTGCAGATTGAGTATTTAGGATTGAAGACTGACGATTGAGGATTGAGGATTGAGGATTGGGGATTGAAGATTGATGATTGAAGGTTGAGTATTGAGGATTGAAGATTGAGGATTGAGGATTGAGGATTGAGGATTGAGGATTGAAGATTGAGGATTGGGGACTGAGTGTTGAGGGTCCAATGATGAGAATTAATGATTGTGCATAGAGATTTGAAGATTGCAGACTGAGTATTGAGTATTGAAAACTGTGAATTCATGATATTGTATTGAGGATTGAGTATTGAGTGCTGAGGATTGAGCACGAGGACTGACGGTTGAGGATTGAGGTACGAGGATTGAGGATTGAGAATTGAGTATTGAGGATTGAGGTTTGAGGATTGAAGATTGAGTATTGATGATTGAATATTGAGGATTGAGTATTGATAGCTGAGGATTGAGCACGAGGACTGACGGTTGAGGATTGAGGTACGAGGATTGAGGATTGAGGATTGAGGACTGAGGATTGAGGATCGAGGATTGAGGATTGAGGATTGAGGATTGAAGATTGAGGACTGGGGATTGAGGATTGAAGATTGATTATTGAGGATTGAAGATTGAGAATTGATGATTGAGGATTGAGAATTGGGAATTGAGGATGAGGACTGAGGGTTGAGGATTGAGGTTTGAGGTATAAGGATTGGGGATTGAGGATTGAGGATGGAGGATGTGGGTTGAGGGTTGAGAATTGAGGTTTGAGTATTGAATACTGGGAATTCAGCATATTCTATTGAGTATTGAGAATTGAGGATTGGTGGTTGAGCATTGAGGATTGATGATTGAGTATTGAGGATTCAAGATTGAGGTTTGAGTGTTGAGGTTTGAAGATTGAGGATTGAGGATTGAGGATTGAGGTTTGAGGAATGAGGATTGAGGTTTGAGGATTGAGGATTGAGGATTGAGGATTGAGTATTGAAGATTGAGTATTGAGGATTGAGGATTGAGGATTGAGGATTGAGGGTTGAGGGTTGAGGATTGAAGATTCAGGATTGGGGATTGAGGATTGACGATTGAGTATTGACGATTGAGGATTGAGTATTGAGGATTGAGAATTGAGGATTGAGGATTGAAGATTGAGTATTGAGGATTGAGGACTGGGGATTCAGGATTGAAGATTGAGGATTGACGACTGAGGATTGGGGATTGAGGATCTAGGATTGGAGATTGATTATTGAGGATTGAAGATTGAGAATTGAGGATCGAGGATTGAGAATTGAGAATTGAGGATGAGGACTGAGCGTTGAGGATTGAGGTTTGAGCAATGAGGATTGAGGATTGAGGATTGAGGATTCAGGATTGAGGATTGAGGATTGAGTATTGAAGATTGAGTATCCATGACTGAGGATTGAGGAATGAGGATTGAGTGTTGAGGATTGAGGATCGAAGATTGAGTATTGAGTGTTGAGGACTGAGGATTGAGGATTGCGGATTGAGGATTGAGGATTGAGGATTGAGGATTGAGGATTGAAGATTGAGGATTGGGGATTGAGGATTGAGGATTGAGAATCGAAGATTGAGTATTGAGAATTGAAGATTGAGGATTGAGGACTGAGGATTGAGGTTTGAGGATTGAGGACTGAGGATTGAGGATCGAATGTTGAGTATTGAGTATTGAAGATTGAGGATTGAGGATTGAGGATTGAGGATGGAGGATGATGACTGAGGGTTGAGGATTGAGGTTTGAGGAATGAGGATTGAGGATTGAGGATTGAGGATTGAGGACTGAGGATTGAGTATTGAAGATTGAGGATTGATGACTGAGGATTGAGGATTTTAGGATTGAGGATTGAGTATTGTAGATTGAGGACTGAGGACTGAGGATTGAGTATTGAGGATTGAGGGTTGAAGATTGAGGACTGAGTGTTGAGGGTTGAGTGATGAAAATTGGTGTTTGTGGATGGAGACATGAAGATTGAAGATTGAGTATTCAGTATTGAAAACTGAGAATTCAGGATATTCTATTGAGTATTGAGAATTGAGGATTGATGGTTGAGTATTGAGAATTGATGGTTGATGGTTGTGTGTTGAATATTGAGGATTGAGGATTGAGGATTGAAGATTGAGTATTGAGGATTGAGGACTGGGGATTGAGGATTGAAGATTGAGGATTAACGATTGAGGATTGGGGATTGAGGATCTAGGATTGGAGATTGATTATTGAGGATTAAAGATAGAGAATTGAGGATTGAGTATTGAGAATTGAGAATTGAGGATGAGGACTGAGGATTGAGGATTGAGGTTTGAGGAATGAGGATTGAGGATTGAGTATTGAGGATTGAAGATTGAGTATTGGGGATTGAGGATTGAGGATTGAGAATTGAGGATCGAAGATTGAGTATTGAGGATTGAAGATTGAGGTTTGTGGATTGAGGATTGAGGATGGAGGATGAGGGCTGAGGGTTGAGGATTGAGTTTTGAGTATTGAATACTGAGAATTCAGGATATTCTATTGAGTATTCAGAATTGAGGATTGATGGTTGAGTATTGAGGATTGAGGATTGAGTATTGAGGATTGAAGATTGAGGATTGAGGTTTGAGGATTTAGAATTGAGAATGAGGCCTGAGGGTTGAGGATTGAGGTTTGAGGAACGAGGATTGAGGACTGAGAATTGAGGACTGAGGATTGACGATTGAGTATTGAGGATTGAGGATTGATGACTGAGGATTGAGGATTGAGGATTGAGGATTGAGGATTGAGGATTGAAGATTGAGTATTGAGGATTGAAGATTGAGGATTGAGGATTGAGGCTTGAGGATTGATGATTGAGGATTGAAGATTGAGGATTGGGGATCGAGGATTGAGGATTGACAACTGATTGTTGAGGACTGAGAGCTGAAGATTGAGGATTCAGGATAGAGGATTCAGAATTGAGGTTTGAGGACTGAGGATTGAGGATTGAAGATTGAGTATTGAGGATTGAAAATTGAGGATTGAGGATTGAGGATTGAGGATGAGGGCTGAGGGTTGAGGATTGAGGTTTGAGGACAGAATACCGAGGATTGAGGATTGAGAATTGAGGATTGAGGATTGAGGATTGAAGATTGAGGATTGGGTATGGAGGATTGAAGAATGAGGATTGAGGATTGAGGATTGAGGATTGAGGATTGAAGATTGAGTATTGAGGATTGAAGACTGACGATTGAGGATTGAGGATTGACGATTGAGGATTGAGGATTGAGGCTTGAGGACTGCGGATTGAGGCTTGAGGATTGAGGATTGAGGATTGAGGATTGAGGATTGAGGATTGAGGTTTGAGGATTGAGGACTGAGGATTGAGGATCGAATGTTGAGTATTGAGGATTGAAAATTGAGGATTGAGGATAGAGGATTGAGGATGGAGGATGACGACTGAGGGTTGAGGATTGAGGTTTGAGGAATGAGGATTGAGGTTTGAGGATTGAGGATTGAGGATTGAGGATTGAGTATTGAAGATTGAGTATTGAGGATTGAGGATTGAGGATTGGGGATTGAGGGTTGAGGGTTGAGGATTGAAGATTCAGGATTGGGGATTGAGGATTGACGATTGAGTATTGACGATTGAGGATTGAGTATTGAGGATTGAGAATTGAGGATTGAGGATTGAAGATTGAGTATTGAGGATTGAGGACTGGGGATACAGGATTGAAGATTGAGGATTGACGATTGAGGATTGGGGATTGAGGATCTAGGATTGGAGATTGATTATTGAGGATTGAAGATTGAGAATTGAGGACCGAGGATTGAGAATTGAGTATTGAGGATGAGGACTGAGCGTTGAGGATTGAGGTTTGAGCAATGAGGATTGAGGATTGAGGATTGAGGATTCAGGATTGAGGATTGAGGATTGAGTATTGAAGATTGAGTATTCATGACTGAGGATAGAGGATTGAGGATTGAGTGTTGAGGATTGAGGATCGAAGATTGAGTATTGAGGATTGAAGATTGAGGTTTGAGGATTGAGGATTGAGAATTGAGGATGAGGACTGAGGGTTGAGGATTGAGGTTTGAGGAACGAGGATTGAGGATTGAGGATTGAGGATTGAAGATTGAGTATTGAGGATTGAAGACTGACGATTGAGGATTGAGGATTGACGATTGAGGATTGAGGATTGAGGCTTGAGGACTGCGGATTGAGGCTTGAGGATTGAGGATTGAGGATTGAGGATTGAGGATTGAGGATTGAGGTTTGAGGATTGAGGACTGAGGATTGAGGATCGAATGTTGAGTATTGAGGATTGAAAATTGAGGATTGAGGATAGAGGATTGAGGATGGAGGATGACGACTGAGGGTTGAGGATTGAGGTTTGAGGAATGAGGATTGAGGTTTGAGGATTGAGGATTGAGGATTGAGGATTGAGTATTGAAGATTGAGTATTGAGGATTGAGGATTGAGGATTGGGGATTGAGGGTTGAGGGTTGAGGATTGAAGATTCAGGATTGGGGATTGAGGATTGACGATTGAGTATTGACGATTGAGGATTGAGTATTGAGGATTGAGAATTGAGGATTGAGGATTGAAGATTGAGTATTGAGGATTGAGGACTGGGGATACAGGATTGAATATTGAGGATTGACGATTGAGGATTGGGGATTGAGGATCTAGGATTGGAGATTGATTATTGAGGATTGAAGATTGAGAATTGAGGACCGAGGATTGAGAATTGAGTATTGAGGATGAGGACTGAGCGTTGAGGATTGAGGTTTGAGCAATGAGGATTGAGGATTGAGGATTGAGGATTCAGGATTGAGGATTGAGGATTGAGTATTGAAGATTGAGTATTCATGACTGAGGATAGAGGATTGAGGATTGAGTGTTGAGGATTGAGGATCGAAGATTGAGTATTGAGGATTGAAGATTGAGGTTTGAGGATTGAGGATTGAGAATTGAGGATGAGGACTGAGGGTTGAGGATTGAGGTTTGAGGAACGAGGATAGAGGATTGAGAATTGAGGACTGAGGAATGACGATTGAGTATTGAGGATTGAGGATTGATGACTGAGGATTGAGGATTGAGGATTGAGGATTGAGGATTGACGATTGAAGATTGAGTATTGAAGATTGAGGATTGAGGATTGAGGATTGGGTATTGAGGATTGAAGAATGAGGATTGACGATTCAGGATTGAGGATTGAGGATTGACGATTGAGTATTGAGGATTGAAGGTTGATGATTGAGGATTAAGGATTGTGGATTGTGGATTGAGGGTTGAGGATTGAAGATTGACTATTGAGGATTGAAGATTGAGTACTCAGGATTGAAGATTGAAGATTGAGGATAGAGGCTTGAGGATTGAGGATTGAGGATTGAAGATTGAGGATTGGGGATTGAGGATTGATGATTGATGATTGAGGATTGAGTATTGAGGATTGAGAATTGAGGATTGAGGATTGAGTATTGAAGATTCAGGATTGATGATTGAGGATTGAGGATTGTGGATTGTGGATTGAGGGTTGAGGATTGAAGATTGAGTATTGAGGATTGAAGATTGATTACTCAGGATGGAAGATTGAGGATTGAGGATTGAGTATTGAAGATTGAGTATTCATGACTGAGGATTGAGGATTGAGGATTGAGTGTTGAGGATTGAGGATCGAAGATTGAGTATTGAGGATTGACGATTGAGGTTTGAGGATTGAGGATTGAGAATTGAGGATGAGGATTGAGGATTGAGTATAGAGAATTGAGAATTGAGGATGAGGACTGAGGGTTGAGGATTGAGGTTTGAGGAATGAGGATGGAGGATTGAGGATTGAGGATTGAGGATTGAGGACGAGGACTGACGGTTGAGGATTGAAGATTGAGGATTGAGGATTGAGGATTGAGGATTGAGGATTGAGGATTGAGGATTGAGTGTTAATGATTGAGTATCGAATGTTGAGTAATGAGGATTGAAGATTGAGGTTTGAGGGTAGAGTATTGAGGATGGAGGATAAGCGCTGCTGGATGAGGGCTGAGGTTTGAGTATTGAATACTGAGAGTCCAGGATATTCTGTTGAGTACTGGGAATTGAGGATTGATGGTTGAGTATTGAGGATTGAGGATTGAGGATTGCGGATTGAGTATTGAAGGTTGGTGATTGAGGATTGAGGATTGTGGATTGAGGATTGAGGGTTGAGGATTGAAGATTGAGTATTGAGGATTGAAGATTGAGTATTGAGGATTGAAGATTGAGGATTGAGGATTGAGGCTTGAGGATTGAGGATTGAGGATTGAAGATTGAGTATTGGGGATCGAGGATTGAGGATTGACAACTGATTGTTGAGGACTGAGAGCTGAAGATTGAGGATTCAGGATTGAGGATTCAGAATTGAGGTTTGAGGACCGAGGATTGAGGATTGAAGATTGAGTATTGAGGATTGAAGACTGAGGATTGAGGTTTGAGGATTGAGGATTGAGGATGAGGGCTGAGGGTTGAGGATTGAGGTTTGAGGACAGAATACCGAGGATTGAGGACTGAGAATTGAGGATTGAGGATTGAGGATTGAAGATTGAGGATTGGGTATTGAGGATTGAAGAATGAGGATTGAGGATTGAGGATTGAGGATTGAGGATTGAAGATTGAGTGTTGAGGATTGAAGACTGACGATTGAGGATTGAGGATTGACGATTGAGGATTGAGGATTGAGGATTGAAGATTGAGTATTCAGGATTGAAGATTGAGGATTGAGGATTGAGGGTTGAGAATTAAGGATCGAAGATTGAGTATTGAGGATTGAAGATTGAGGTTTGAGGATTGAGGATAGAGGATGGAGGATGAGGGCTGAGGGTTGAGGATTGAGGTTTGAGTATTGAATACTGAGAATTCAGGATATTCTATTGAGTATTGAGAATTGAGGATCGATGGTTGAGTATTGAGGATTGAGGATTGAGTATTGAGGATTGAAGATTGAGGTTTGAGGATTGAGGATTGAGAATTGAGTATGAGGTCTGAGGGTTGAGGATTGAGGTTTGAGGAACGAGGATTGAGGATTGAGAATTGAGGACTGAGGATTGACGATTGAGTATTGAGGATTGAGGATTGATGACTGAGGATTGAGGATTGAGGAATGAGGATTGAGGATTGAGGATTGAAGATTGAGTATTGAGGATTGAGGATTGAGGATTGAGGATTGAGGACTGGGTATTGAGGATTGAAGAATGAGGATTGACGATTCAGGATTGAGGATTGAGGATTGAAGATTGAGTATTGAGGATTGAAGGTTGGCGATTGAGTATTGAGGATTGTGGATGGAGGATTGAGGGTTGAGGATTGAAGATTGAGTATTGAGGATTGAAGACTGAGTGTTCAGGATTGAAGATTGAGGATTGAGGATTGAGGCTTGAGGATTGAGGATTGAGGATTGAAGATTGAGGATTGGGGATTGAGGATTGAGGATTGACAACAGATTGTTGAGGACTGAGAGCTGAAGATTGAATATTCAGGATTGAGGATTCAGAATTGAGGTTTGAGGACTGAGGATTGAGGACTGAAGATTGAGCATTGAGGATTGAAAATTGAGGATTGAGGATTGAGTATTGAGGATTGAGGATGAGGGCTGAGGGTTGAGGATTGAGGTTTGAGGACAGAGGACCGAGGATTGAGGATTGAGAGTTGAGGATTGAGGATTGAGGATTGAAGATTGAGGATTGGGTATTGAGGATTGTAGAATGAGGATTGGGGATTGAGGATTGAGGATTGAGGATTGAATATTGAGTATTGAGGATTGAAGACTGACGATTGAGGATTGAGGATTGAGGATTGAGGATTGAGGATTGAGGATTGAAAATTGAGTATTCAGGATTGAAGATTGAGGATTGATAATTGAGGCTTGATGATTGAGGATTGAGGACTGAGGATTGAGGTTTGTGGATTGAGGACTGAGGATTGAGGATCGAATGTTGAGTATTGAGGATTGAAGATTGAGGATTGAGGATTGAGGACTGAGGATGGAGGATGAGGACTGAGTGTTGAGGATTGAGGTTTGAGGAATGAGGATTTAGGATTGAGGGTTGAGGATTGAGGATTGAGGATTGAGTATTGAAGATTGAGGATTGATGACTGAGGATTGAGGATTTTAGGATTGAGGATTGAGGAACGAGGATTGAGGATTGAGGATGATGGCTCAGGGTTGAGGATTGAGGTTTGAGGACTGAGGACTGAGGATTGAAGATTGAGGATTGAGAATTGAGGATTGAGGATTGAGGGTTGAAGATTGAGGATTGAGGATTGAAGATTGAGGATTGAGGATTGATGAATGAGGATTGAGGATTGAAGATTGAGGATTGAGGATTGAAGATTGAGGATTGGGGACTGAGTGTTGAGGGTTCAGTGATGAGAATTGATGTTTGTGCATAGAGATTTGAGGATTGCAGATTGAGTATTGAGTATTGAAAACTGTGAATTGATGATATTGTATTGAGGATTGAGAATTGACAAAGGATTGTTGAGGACTGAGGTCTGAAGATTGAGGATTCAGGATTGAAGATTCAGGATTGAGGCTTGAGGACTCAGGATTGACGATTGAGGATTGAGGATTGAAGATTGAGGATTGATGGTTGATGGTTGAGTGTTGAAGACTGAGGATTGATGATTGAGGATTGAGGATTGAGGATTGAGGATTGAGGATTGAGGATTGAACATTGAGGATTGGGGATTGAGTATTGAGGATTGAGAATCGAAGATTGAGTATTGAGGATTGAAGATTGAGGATTGAGGTCTGAGGGTTGAGGTTTGAGGATTGAGGACTGAGGATTGAGGATCGAATGTTGAGTATTGAGTATTGAAGATTGAGGATTGAGGATTGAGGATTGAGGATTGAGGATGGAGGATGATGACTGAGGGTTGAGGATTGAGGTTTGAGGAATGAGGTTTGAGGATTGAGGATCGAGGATTGAGGATTGAGGATTGAGTATTGAAGATTGAGGATTGATGACTGAGGATTGAGGATTTTAGGATTGAGGATTGAGTATTGAAGATTGAGGACTGAGGACTGAGGATTGAGTATTGAGGATTGAGGATTGAAGATTGAGGACTGAGTGTTGAGGGTTGAGTGATGAAAATTGGTGTTTGTGGATGGAGACATGAAGATTGAAGATTGAGGATTCAGTATTGAAAACTGAGAATTCAGGATATTCTATTGAGTATTGAGAATTGAGTATTGATGGTTGAGTATTGAGAATTGATGGTTGAGGGTTGTGTGTTTAATATTGGGGATTGAGGATTTTAGCATTGAGGATTGAGGATTGAGTATTGAAGATTGAGTATTGATGATTGAAGATTGAGGATTGAGGATTGAGGGTTGAGGATTGAGGACGAGGACTGACGGTTGAGGGTTGAGGTTTGAGGATTGAGGATTGAGGACTGATGACTGAGGATTGAGGATTGAGGATTGAGCATTGAGGATTGAAGATCGAGGACTGTGGATTGAGGATTGAAGATTGAGGATTAAGGATTGAGGTTTGGGGATTGAGGATCTAGGATTGGAGGTTGATTATTGAGGATTGAAGATTGAGGATTGAGGATTGTTGATTGAGGATGGAGGAAGAGGGCTGAGGGCTGTGGATTGAGGTTTGAGTATTGAATCCTGAGAATTCAGTATATTCTATTGAGTATTGAGAATTGAAGATTGATGGTTGAGTATAGAGGATTGAGGATTGAGGATTGAGGGTTGATTATTGAATATTGTGGATTGAGTATTGAATCATGAGAATTCGGGATATTCTATTGAGTATTGACAATTGAGGATTGATGGTTGAGTATTGAGAATTGATGGTTGATGGTTGTGTGTTGAATATGGAGGATTGAGCATTGAGGATTGAAGATTGAGTATTGAGAATTGAAGGTTGATGATTGAGGATTGAGTATTGATGATTGAGTATTGATGATTGAGGATTGAAGATTGAGGATTCAGTATTGGAGACTGAGGATCGATGACTGAGGATTGAGGATTGAGGATTGATGATTGAGGATTGAGTATTGAAGATTAAGGATGAGGACTGAGTGTTGAGGATTGAGGTTTGAGGAACGAGGATAGAGGATTGAGAATTGAGGACTGAGGAATGACGATTGAGTATTGAGGATTGAGGATTGATGACTGAGGATTGAGGATTGAGGATTGAGGATTGAGGATTGACGATTGAAGATTGAGTATTGAAGATTGAGGATTGAGGATTGAGGATTGGGTATTGAGGATTGAAGAATGAGTATTGACGATTCAGGATTGAGGATTGAGGATTGAAGATTGAGTATTGAGGATTGAAGGTTGATGATTGAGGATTAAGGATTGTGGATTGTGGATTGAGGGTTGAGGATTGAAGATTGACTATTGAGGATTGAAGATTGAGTACTCAGGATTGAAGATTGAAGATTGAGGATAGGGGCTTGAGGATTGAGGATTGAGGATTGAAGATTGAGGATTGGGGATTGAGGATTGATGATTGATGATTGAGGATTGAGTATTGAGGATTGAGAATTGAGGATTGAGGATTGAGTATTGAAGATTGAGGATTGATGATTGAGGATTGAGGATTGTGGATTGCGGATTGAGGGTTGAGGATTGAAGATTGAGTATTGAGGATTGAAGATTGAGTACTCAGGATAGAAGATTGAGGATTGAGGATTGAGTATTGAAGATTGAGTATTCATGACTGAGGATTGAGGATTGAGGATTGAGTGTTGAGGATTGAGGATCGAAGATTGAGTATTGTGGAATGAAGATTGAGGTTTGAGGATTGAGGATTGAGAATTGAGGATGAGGATTGAGGATTGAGTATAGAGAATTGAGAATTGAGGATGAGGACTGAGGGTTGAGGATTGAGGTTTGAGGAATGAGGATGGAGGATTGAGGATTGAGGATTGAGGATTGAGGACGAGGACTGACGGTTGAGGATTGAAGATTGAGGATTGAGGATTGAGGATTGAGGATTGAGGATTGAGGATTGAGGATTGAGGATTGAGTGTTAATGATTGAGGATCGAATGTTGAGTAATGAGGATTGAAGATTGAGGTTTGAGGGTAGAGTATTGAGGATGGAGGATAAGCGCTGCTGGATGAGGGCTGAGGTTTGAGTATTGAATACTGAGAGTCCAGGATATTCTATTGAGTACTGGGAATTGAGGATTGATGGTTGAGTATTGAGGATAGAGGATTGAGGATTGCGGATTGAGTATTGAAGGTTGGTGATTGAGGATTGAGGATTGTGGATTGAGGATTGAGGGTTGAGGATTGAAGATTGAGTATTGAGGATTGAAGATTGAGTATTGAGGATTGAAGATTGAGGATTGAGGATTGAGGCTTGAGGATTGAGGATGAGGACTGAGGGTTGAGGATTGAGGTTTGAGGAACGAGGATAGAGGATTGAGAATTGAGGACTGAGGAATGACGATTGAGTATTGAGGATTGAGGATTGATGACTGAGGATTGAGGATTGAGGATTGAGGATTGAGGATTGACGATTGAAGATTGAGTATTGAAGATTGAGGATTGAGGATTGAGGATTGGGTATTGAGGATTGAAGAATGAGGATTGACGATTCAGGATTGAGGATTGAGGATTGACGATTGAGTATTGAGGATTGAAGGTTGATGATTGAGGATTAAGGATTGTGGATTGTGGATTGAGGGTTGAGGATTGAAGATTGACTATTGAGGATTGAAGATTGAGTACTCAGGATTGAAGATTGAAGATTGAGGATAGAGGCTTGAGGATTGAGGATTGAGGATTGAAGATTGAGGATTGGGGATTGAGGATTGATGATTGATGATTGAGGATTGAGTATTGAGGATTGAGAATTGAGGATTGAGGATTGAGTATTGAAGATTCAGGATTGATGATTGAGGATTGAGGATTGTGGATTGTGGATTGAGGGTTGAGGATTGAAGATTGAGTATTGAGGATTGAAGATTGATTACTCAGGATGGAAGATTGAGGATTGAGGATTGAGTATTGAAGATTGAGTATTCATGACTGAGGATTGAGGATTGAGGATTGAGTGTTGAGGATTGAGGATCGAAGATTGAGTATTGAGGATTGACGATTGAGGTTTGAGGATTGAGGATTGAGAATTGAGGATGAGGATTGAGGATTGAGTATAGAGAATTGAGAATTGAGGATGAGGACTGAGGGTTGAGGATTGAGGTTTGAGGAATGAGGATGGAGGATTGAGGATTGAGGATTGAGGATTGAGGACGAGGACTGACGGTTGAGGATTGAAGATTGAGGATTGAGGATTGAGGATTGAGGATTGAGGATTGAGGATTGAGGATTGAGGATTGAGTGTTAATGATTGAGGATCGAATGTTGAGTAATGAGGATTGAAGATTGAGGTTTGAGGGTAGAGTATTGAGGATGGAGGATAAGCGCTGCTGGATGAGGGCTGAGGTTTGAGTATTGAATACTGAGAGTCCAGGATATTCTATTGAGTACTGGGAATTGAGGATTGATGGTTGAGTATTGAGGATAGAGGATTGAGGATTGCGGATTGAGTATTGAAGGTTGGTGATTGAGGATTGAGGATTGTGGATTGAGGATTGAGGGTTGAGGATTGAAGATTGAGTATTGAGGATTGAAGATTGAGTATTGAGGATTGAAGATTGAGGATTGAGGATTGAGGCTTGAGGATTGAGGATTGAGGATCGAAGATTGAGTATTGGGGATCGAGGATTGAGGATTGACAACTGATTGTTGAGGACTGAGAGCTGAAGATTGAGGATTCAGGATTGAGGATTCAGAATTGAGGTTTGAGGACCGAGGATTGAGGATTGAAGATTGAGTATTGAGGATTGAAGATTGAGGATTGAGGATTGAGGATTGAGGATTGAGGATTGAGGATGAGGGCTGAGGGTTGAGGATTGAGGTTTGAGGACAGAATACCGAGGATAGAGGATTGAGGATTGAGTGTTGAGGATTGAGGATCGAAGATTGAGTATTGAGGATTGAAGATTGAGGTTTGAGGATTGAGGATTGAGAATTGAGGATGAGGACTGATGGTTGAGGATTGAGGTTTGAGGAACGAGGATAGAGGATTGAGAATTGAGGACTGAGGAATGACGATTGAGTATTGAGGATTGAGGATTGATGACTGAGGATTGAGGATTGAGGATTGAGGATTGAGGATTGACGATTGAAGATTGAGTATTGAAGATTGAGGATTGAGGATTGAGGATTGGGTATTGAGGATTGAAGAATGAGGATTGACGATTCAGGATTGAGGATTGAGGATTGAAGATTGAGTATTGAGGATTGAAGGTTGATGATTGAGGATTAAGGATTGTGGATTGTGGATTGAGTGTTGAGGATTGAAGATTGACTATTGAGGATTGAAGATTGAGTACTCAGGATTGAAGATTGAAGATTGAGGATAGAGGCTTGAGGATTGAGGATTGAGGATTGAAGATTGAGGATTGGGGATTGAGGATTGATGATTGATGATTGAGGATTGAGTATTGAGGATTGAGAATTGAGGATTGAGGATTGAGTATTGAAGATTGAGGATTGATGATTGAGGATTGAGGATTGTGGATTGCGGATTGAGGGTTGAGGATTGAAGATTGAGTATTGAGGATTGAAGATTGAGTACTCAGGATAGAAGATTGAGGATTGAGGATTGAGTATTGAAGATTGAGTATTCATGACTGAGGATTGAGGATTGAGGATTGAGTGTTGAGGATTGAGGATCGAAGATTGAGTATTGTGGATTGAAGATTGAGGTTTGAGGATTGAGGATTGAGAATTGAGGATGAGGATTGAGGATTGAGTATAGAGAATTGAGAATTGAGGATGAGGACTGAGGGTTGAGGATTGAGGTTTGAGGAATGAGGATGGAGGATTGAGGATTGAGGATTGAGGATTGAGGACGAGGACTGACGGTTGAGGATTGAAGATTGAGGATTGAGGATTGAGGATTGAGGATTGAGGATTGAGGATTGAGGATTGAGTGTTAATGATTGAGTATCGAATGTTGAGTAATGAGGATTGAAGATTGAGGTTTGAGGGTAGAGTATTGAGGATGGAGGATAAGCGCTGCTGGATGAGGGCTGAGGTTTGAGTATTGAATACTGAGAGTCCAGGATATTCTGTTGAGTACTGGGAATTGAGGATTGATGGTTGAGTATTGAGGATTGAGGATTGAGGATTGCGGATTGAGTATTGAAGGTTGGTGATTGAGGATTGAGGATTGTGGATTGAGGATTGAGGGTTGAGGATTGAAGATTGAGTATTGAGGATTGAAGATTGAGTATTGAGGATTGAAGATTGAGGATTGAGGATTGAGGCTTGAGGATTGAGGATTGAGGATTGAAGATTGAGTATTGGGGATCGAGGATTGAGGATTGACAACTGATTGTTGAGGACTGAGAGCTGAAGATTGAGGATTCAGGATTGAGGATTCAGAATTGAGGTTTGAGGACCGAGGATTGAGGATTGAAGATTGAGTATTGAGGATTGAAGACTGAGGATTGAGGTTTGAGGATTGAGGATTGAGGATGAGGGCTGAGGGTTGAGGATTGAGGTTTGAGGACAGAATACCGAGGATTGAGGACTGAGAATTGAGGATTGAGGATTGAGGATTGAAGATTGAGGATTGGGTATTGAGGATTGAAGAATGAGGATTGAGGATTGAGGATTGAGGATTGAGGATTGAAGATTGAGTGTTGAGGATTGAAGACTGACGATTGAGGATTGAGGATTGACGATTGAGGATTGAGGATTGAGGATTGAAGATTGAGTATTCAGGATTGAAGATTGAGGATTGAGGATTGAGGGTTGAGAATTAAGGATCGAAGATTGAGTATTGAGGATTGAAGATTGAGGTTTGAGGATTGAGGATTGAGAATTGAGTATGAGGTCTGAGGGTTGAGGATTGAGGTTTGAGGAACGAGGATTGAGGATTGAGAATTGAGGACTGAGGATTGACGATTGAGTATTGAGGATTGAGGATTGATGACTGAGGATTGAGGATTGAGGAATGAGGATTGAGGATTGAGGATTGAAGATTGAGTATTGAGGATTGAGGATTGAGGATTGAGGATTGAGGATTGGGTATTGAGGATTGAAGAATGAGGATTGACGATTCAGGATTGAGGATTGAGGATTGAAGATTGAGTATTGAGGATTGAAGGTTGGCGATTGAGTATTGAGGATTGTGGATGGAGGATTGAGGGTTGAGGATTGAAGATTGAGTATTGAGGATTGAAGACTGAGTGTTCAGGATTGAAGATTGAGGATTGAGGATTGAGGCTTGAGGATTGAGGATTGAGGATTGAAGATTGAGGATTGGGGATTGAGGATTGAGGATTGACAACAGATTGTTGAGGACTGAGAGCTGAAGATTGAATATTCAGGATTGAGGATTCAGAATTGAGGTTTGAGGACTGAGGATTGAGGACTGAAGATTGAGCATTGAGGATTGAAAATTGAGGATTGAGGATTGAGTATTGAGGATTGAGGATGAGGGCTGAGGGTTGAGGATTGAGGTTTGAGGACAGAGGACCGAGGATTGAGGATTGAGAGTTGAGGATTGAGGATTGAGGATTGAAGATTGAGGATTGGGTATTGAGGATTGTAGAATGAGGATTGGGGATTGAGGATTGAGGATTGAGGATTGAATATTGAGTATTGAGGATTGAAGACTGACGATTGAGGATTGAGGATTGAGGATTGAGGATTGAGGATTGAGGATTGAAAATTGAGTATTCAGGATTGAAGATTGAGGATTGATAATTGAGGCTTGATGATTGAGGATTGAGGACTGAGGATTGAGGTTTGTGGATTGAGGACTGAGGATTGAGGATCGAATGTTGAGTATTGAGGATTGAAGATTGAGGATTGAGGATTGAGGACTGAGGATGGAGGATGAGGACTGAGTGTTGAGGATTGAGGTTTGAGGAATGAGGATTTAGGATTGAGGGTTGAGGATTGAGGATTGAGGATTGAGTATTGAAGATTGAGGATTGATGACTGAGGATTGAGGATTTTAGGATTGAGGATTGAGGAACGAGGATTGAGGATTGAGGATGATGGCTCAGGGTTGAGGATTGAGGTTTGAGGACTGAGGACTGAGGATTGAAGATTGAGGATTGAGAATTGAGGATTGAGGATTGAGGGTTGAAGATTGAGGATTGAGGATTGAAGATTGAGGATTGAGGATTGATGAATGAGGATTGAGGATTGAAGATTGAGGATTGAGGATTGAAGATTGAGGATTGGGGACTGAGTGTTGAGGGTTCAGTGATGAGAATTGATGTTTGTGCATAGAGATTTGAGGATTGCAGATTGAGTATTGAGTATTGAAAACTGTGAATTGATGATATTGTATTGAGGATTGAGAATTGACAAAGGATTGTTGAGGACTGAGGTCTGAAGATTGAGGATTCAGGATTGAAGATTCAGGATTGAGGCTTGAGGACTCAGGATTGACGATTGAGGATTGAGGATTGAAGATTGAGGATTGATGGTTGATGGTTGAGTGTTGAAGACTGAGGATTGATGATTGAGGATTGAGGATTGAGGATTGAGGATTGAGGATTGAGGATTGAACATTGAGGATTGGGGATTGAGTATTGAGGATTGAGAATCGAAGATTGAGTATTGAGGATTGAAGATTGAGGATTGAGGTCTGAGGGTTGAGGTTTGAGGATTGAGGACTGAGGATTGAGGATCGAATGTTGAGTATTGAGTATTGAAGATTGAGGATTGAGGATTGAGGATTGAGGATTGAGGATGGAGGATGATGACTGAGGGTTGAGGATTGAGGTTTGAGGAATGAGGTTTGAGGATTGAGGATCGAGGATTGAGGATTGAGGATTGAGTATTGAAGATTGAGGATTGATGACTGAGGATTGAGGATTTTAGGATTGAGGATTGAGTATTGAAGATTGAGGACTGAGGACTGAGGATTGAGTATTGAGGATTGAGGATTGAAGATTGAGGACTGAGTGTTGAGGGTTGAGTGATGAAAATTGGTGTTTGTGGATGGAGACATGAAGATTGAAGATTGAGGATTCAGTATTGAAAACTGAGAATTCAGGATATTCTATTGAGTATTGAGAATTGAGTATTGATGGTTGAGTATTGAGAATTGATGGTTGAGGGTTGTGTGTTTAATATTGGGGATTGAGGATTTTAGCATTGAGGATTGAGGATTGAGTATTGAAGATTGAGTATTGATGATTGAAGATTGAGGATTGAGGATTGAGGGTTGAGGATTGAGGACGAGGACTGACGGTTGAGGGTTGAGGTTTGAGGATTGAGGATTGAGGACTGATGACTGAGGATTGAGGAATGAGGATTGAGGATTGAGGATTGAAGATTGAGTATTGAGGATTGAGGATTGAGGATTGAGGATTGAGGATTGGGTATTGAGGATTGAAGAATGAGGATTGACGATTCAGGATTGAGGATTGAGGATTGAAGATTGAGTATTGAGGATTGAAGGTTGGCGATTGAGTATTGAGGATTGTGGATGGAGGATTGAGGGTTGAGGATTGAAGATTGAGTATTGAGGATTGAAGACTGAGTGTTCAGGATTGAAGATTGAGGATTGAGGATTGAGGCTTGAGGATTGAGGATTGAGGATTGAAGATTGAGGATTGGGGATTGAGGATTGAGGATTGACAACAGATTGTTGAGGACTGAGAGCTGAAGATTGAATATTCAGGATTGAGGATTCAGAATTGAGGTTTGAGGACTGAGGATTGAGGACTGAAGATTGAGCATTGAGGATTGAAAATTGAGGATTGAGGATTGAGTATTGAGGATTGAGGATGAGGGCTGAGGGTTGAGGATTGAGGTTTGAGGACAGAGGACCGAGGATTGAGGATTGAGAGTTGAGGATTGAGGATTGAGGATTGAAGATTGAGGATTGGGTATTGAGGATTGTAGAATGAGGATTGGGGATTGAGGATTGAGGATTGAGGATTGAATATTGAGTATTGAGGATTGAAGACTGACGATTGAGGATTGAGGATTGAGGATTGAGGATTGAGGATTGAGGATTGAAAATTGAGTATTCAGGATTGAAGATTGAGGATTGATAATTGAGGCTTGATGATTGAGGATTGAGGACTGAGGATTGAGGTTTGTGGATTGAGGACTGAGGATTGAGGATCGAATGTTGAGTATTGAGGATTGAAGATTGAGGATTGAGGATTGAGGACTGAGGATGGAGGATGAGGACTGAGTGTTGAGGATTGAGGTTTGAGGAATGAGGATTTAGGATTGAGGGTTGAGGATTGAGGATTGAGGATTGAGTATTGAAGATTGAGGATTGATGACTGAGGATTGAGGATTTTAGGATTGAGGATTGAGGAACGAGGATTGAGGATTGAGGATGATGGCTCAGGGTTGAGGATTGAGGTTTGAGGACTGAGGACTGAGGATTGAAGATTGAGGATTGAGAATTGAGGATTGAGGATTGAGGGTTGAAGATTGAGGATTGAGGATTGAAGATTGAGGATTGAGGATTGATGAATGAGGATTGAGGATTGAAGATTGAGGATTGAGGATTGAAGATTGAGGATTGGGGACTGAGTGTTGAGGGTTCAGTGATGAGAATTGATGTTTGTGCATAGAGATTTGAGGATTGCAGATTGAGTATTGAGTATTGAAAACTGTGAATTGATGATATTGTATTGAGGATTGAGAATTGACAAAGGATTGTTGAGGACTGAGGTCTGAAGATTGAGGATTCAGGATTGAAGATTCAGGATTGAGGCTTGAGGACTCAGGATTGACGATTGAGGATTGAGGATTGAAGATTGAGGATTGATGGTTGATGGTTGAGTGTTGAAGACTGAGGATTGATGATTGAGGATTGAGGATTGAGTATTGAGGATTGAGGATTGAAGATTGAGGACTGAGTGTTGAGGGTTGAGTGATGAAAATTGGTGTTTGTGGATGGAGACATGAAGATTGAAGATTGAGGATTCAGTATTGAAAACTGAGAATTCAGGATATTCTATTGAGTATTGAGAATTGAGTATTGATGGTTGAGTATTGAGAATTGATGGTTGAGGGTTGTGTGTTTAATATTGGGGATTGAGGATTTTAGCATTGAGGATTGAGGATTGAGTATTGAAGATTGAGTATTGATGATTGAAGATTGAGGATTGAGGATTGAGGGTTGAGGATTGAGGACGAGGACTGACGGTTGAGGGTTGAGGTTTGAGGATTGAGGATTGAGGACTGATGACTGAGGATTGAGGATTGAGGATTGAGCATTGAGGATTGAAGATCGAGGACTGTGGATTGAGGATTGAAGATTGAGGATTAAGGATTGAGGTTTGGGGATTGAGGATCTAGGATTGGAGGTTGATTATTGAGGATTGAAGATTGAGGATTGAGGATTGTTGATTGAGGATGGAGGAAGAGGGCTGAGGGCTGTGGATTGAGGTTTGAGTATTGAATCCTGAGAATTCAGTATATTCTATTGAGTATTGAGAATTGAGGATTGATGGTTGAGTATAGAGGATTGAGGATTGAGGATTGAGGGTTGATTATTGAATATTGTGGATTGAGTATTGAATCATGAGAATTCGGGATATTCTATTGAGTATTGACAATTGAGGATTGATGGTTGAGTATTGAGAATTGATGGTTGATGGTTGTGTGTTGAATATGGAGGATTGAGCATTGAGGATTGAAGATTGAGTATTGAGAATTGAAGGTTGATGATTGAGGATTGAGTATTGATGATTGAGTATTGATGATTGAGGATTGAAGATTGAGGATTCAGTATTGGAGACTGAGGATCGATGACTGAGGATTGAGGATTGAGGATTGATGATTGAGGATTGAGTATTGAAGATTAAGGATGAGGACTGAGTGTTGAGGATTGAGGTTTGAGGAACGAGGATAGAGGATTGAGAATTGAGGACTGAGGAATGACGATTGAGTATTGAGGATTGAGGATTGATGACTGAGGATTGAGGATTGAGGATTGAGGATTGAGGATTGACGATTGAAGATTGAGTATTGAAGATTGAGGATTGAGGATTGAGGATTGGGTATTGAGGATTGAAGAATGAGGATTGACGATTCAGGATTGAGGATTGAGGATTGAAGATTGAGTATTGAGGATTGAAGGTTGATGATTGAGGATTAAGGATTGTGGATTGTGGATTGAGGGTTGAGGATTGAAGATTGACTATTGAGGATTGAAGATTGAGTACTCAGGATTGAAGATTGAAGATTGAGGATAGGGGCTTGAGGATTGAGGATTGAGGATTGAAGATTGAGGATTGGGGATTGAGGATTGATGATTGATGATTGAGGATTGAGTATTGAGGATTGAGAATTGAGGATTGAGGATTGAGTATTGAAGATTGAGGATTGATGATTGAGGATTGAGGATTGTGGATTGCGGATTGAGGGTTGAGGATTGAAGATTGAGTATTGAGGATTGAAGATTGAGTACTCAGGATAGAAGATTGAGGATTGAGGATTGAGTATTGAAGATTGAGTATTCATGACTGAGGATTGAGGATTGAGGATTGAGTGTTGAGGATTGAGGATCGAAGATTGAGTATTGTGGATTGAAGATTGAGGTTTGAGGATTGAGGATTGAGAATTGAGGATGAGGATTGAGGATTGAGTATAGAGAATTGAGAATTGAGGATGAGGACTGAGGGTTGAGGATTGAGGTTTGAAGAATGAGGATGGAGGATTGAGGATTGAGGATTGAGGATTGAGGACGAGGACTGACGGTTGAGGATTGAAGATTGAGGATTGAGGATTGAGGATTGAGGATTGAGGATTGAGGATTGAGGATTGAGTGTTAATGATTGAGTATCGAATGTTGAGTAATGAGGATTGAAGATTGAGGTTTGAGGGTAGAGTATTGAGGATGGAGGATAAGCGCTGCTGGATGAGGGCTGAGGTTTGAGTATTGAATACTGAGAGTCCAGGATATTCTGTTGAGTACTGGGAATTGAGGATTGATGGTTGAGTATTGAGGATTGAGGATTGAGGATTGCGGATTGAGTATTGAAGGTTGGTGATTGAGGATTGAGGATTGTGGATTGAGGATTGAGGGTTGAGGATTGAAGATTGAGTATTGAGGATTGAAGATTGAGTATTGAGGATTGAAGATTGAGGATTGAGGATTGAGGCTTGAGGATTGAGGATTGAGGATTGAAGATTGAGTATTGGGGATCGAGGATTGAGGATTGACAACTGATTGTTGAGGACTGAGAGCTGAAGATTGAGGATTCAGGATTGAGGATTCAGAATTGAGGTTTGAGGACCGAGGATTGAGGATTGAAGATTGAGTATTGAGGATTGAAGACTGAGGATTGAGGTTTGAGGATTGAGGATTGAGGATGAGGGCTGAGGGTTGAGGATTGAGGTTTGAGGACAGAATACCGAGGATTGAGGACTGAGGATTGAGGATTGAGGATTGAAGATTGAGGATTGGGTATTGAGGATTGAAGAATGAGGATTGAGGATTGAGGATTGAGGATTGAGGATTGAGGATTGAAGATTGAGTATTGAGGATTGAAGACTGACGATTGAGGATTGAGGATTGACGATTGAGGATTGAGGATTGAGGATTGAAGATTGAGTATTCAGGATTGAAGATTGAGGATTGAGGATTGAGGGTTGAGAATTAAGGATCGAATATTGAGTATTGAGGATTGAAGATTGAGGTTTGAGGATTGAGGATAGAGGATGGAGGATGAGGGCTGAGGGTTGAGGATTGAGGTTTGAGTATTGAATACTGAGAATTCAGGATATTCTATTGAGAATTGAGAATTGAGGATCGATGGTTGAGTATTGAGGATTGAGGATTGAGTATTGAGGATTGAAGATTGAGGTTTGAGGATTGAGGATTGAGAATTGAGTATGAGGTCTGAGGGTTGAGGATTGAGGTTTGAGGAACGAGGATTGAGGATTGAGAATTGAGGACTGAGGATTGACGATTGAGTATTGAGGATTGAGGATTGATGACTGAGGATTGAGGATTGAGGAATGAGGATTGAGGATTGAGGATTGAAGATTGAGTATTGAGGATTGAGGATTGAGGATTGAGGATTGAGGATTGGGTATTGAGGATTGAAGAATGAGGATTGACGATTCAGGATTGAGGATTGAGGATTGAAGATTGAGTATTGAGGATTGAAGGTTGGCGATTGAGTATTGAGGATTGTGGATGGAGGATTGAGGGTTGAGGATTGAAGATTGAGTATTGAGGATTGAAGACTGAGTGTTCAGGATTGAAGATTGAGGATTGAGGATTGAGGCTTGAGGATTGAGGATTGAGGATTGAAGATTGAGGATTGGGGATTGAGGATTGAGGATTGACAACAGATTGTTGAGGACTGAGAGCTGAAGATTGAATATTCAGGATTGAGGATTCAGAATTGAGGTTTGAGGACTGAGGATTGAGGACTGAAGATTGAGCATTGAGGATTGAAAATTGAGGATTGAGGATTGAGTATTGAGGATTGAGGATGAGGGCTGAGGGTTGAGGATTGAGGTTTGAGGACAGAGGACCGAGGATTGAGGATTGAGAGTTGAGGATTGAGGATTGAGGATTGAAGATTGAGGATTGGGTATTGAGGATTGTAGAATGAGGATTGGGGATTGAGGATTGAGGATTGAGGATTGAATATTGAGTATTGAGGATTGAAGACTGACGATTGAGGATTGAGGATTGAGGATTGAGGATTGAGGATTGAGGATTGAAAATTGAGTATTCAGGATTGAAGATTGAGGATTGATAATTGAGGCTTGATGATTGAGGATTGAGGACTGAGGATTGAGGTTTGTGGATTGAGGACTGAGGATTGAGGATCGAATGTTGAGTATTGAGGATTGAAGATTGAGGATTGAGGATTGAGGACTGAGGATGGAGGATGAGGACTGAGTGTTGAGGATTGAGGTTTGAGGAATGAGGATTTAGGATTGAGTGTTGAGGATTGAGGATTGAGGATTGAGTATTGAAGATTGAGGATTGATGACTGAGGATTGAGGATTTTAGGATTGAGGATTGAGGAACGAGGATTGAGGATTGAGGATGATGGCTCAGGGTTGAGGATTGAGGTTTGAGGACTGAGGACTGAGGATTGAGGATTGAGAATTGAGGATTGAGGATTGAGGGTTGAAGATTGAGGATTGAGGATTGAAGATTGAGGATTGAGGATTGATGAATGAGGATTGAGGATTGAAGATTGAGGATTGAGGATTGAAGATTGAGGATTGGGGACTGAGTGTTGAGGGTTCAGTGATGAGAATTGATGTTTGTGCATAGAGATTTGAGGATTGCAGATTGAGTATTGAGTATTGAAAACTGTGAATTGATGATATTGTATTGAGGATTGAGAATTGACAAAGGATTGTTGAGGACTGAGGTCTGAAGATTGAGGATTCAGGATTGAAGATTCAGGATTGAGGCTTGAGGACTCAGGATTGACGATTGAGGGATTGAGGATTGAAGATTGAGGATTGATGGTTGATGGTTGAGTGTTGAAGACTGAGGATTGATGATTGAGGATTGAGGATTGAGGATTGAGGATTGAGGATTGAGGATTGAACATTGAGGATTGGGGATTGAGTATTGAGGATTGAGAATCGAAGATTGAGTATTGAGGATTGAAGATTGAGGATTGAGGTCTGAGGGTTGAGGTTTGAGGATTGAGGACTGAGGATTGAGGATCGAATGTTGAGTATTGAGTATTGAAGATTGAGGATTGAGGATTGAGGATTGAGGATTGAGGATGGAGGATGATGACTGAGGGTTGAGGATTGAGGTTTGAGGAATGAGGTTTGAGGATTGAGGATCGAGGATTGAGGATTGAGGATTGAGTATTGAAGATTGAGGATTGATGACTGAGGATTGAGGATTTTAGGATTGAGGATTGAGTATTGAAGATTGAGGACTGAGGACTGAGGATTGAGTATTGAGGATTGAGGATTGAAGATTGAGGACTGAGTGTTGAGGGTTGAGTGATGAAAATTGGTGTTTGTGGATGGAGACATGAAGATTGAAGATTGAGGATTCAGTATTGAAAACTGAGAATTCAGGATATTCTATTGAGTATTGAGAATTGAGTATTGATGGTTGAGTATTGAGAATTGATGGTTGAGGGTTGTGTGTTTAATATTGGGGATTGAGGATTTTAGCATTGAGGATTGAGGATTGAGTATTGAAGATTGAGTATTGATGATTGAAGATTGAGGATTGAGGATTGAGGGTTGAGGATTGAGGACGAGGACTGACGGTTGAGGGTTGAGGTTTGAGGATTGAGGATTGAGAACTGATGACTGAGGATTGAGGATTGAGGATTGAGCATTGAGGATTGAAGATCGAGGACTGTGGATTGAGGATTGAAGATTGAGGATTAAGGATTGAGGTTTGGGGATTGAGGATCTAGGATTGGAGGTTGATTATTGAGGATTGAAGATTGAGGATTGAGGATTGTTGATTGAGGATGGAGGAAGAGGGCTGAGGGCTGTGGATTGAGGTTTGAGTATTGAATCCTGAGAATTCAGTATATTCTATTGAGTATTGAGAATTGAGGATTGATGGTTGAGTATAGAGGATTGAGGATTCAGGATTGAGGGTTGATTATTGAATATTGTGGATTGAGTATTGAATCATGAGAATTCGGGATATTCTATTGAGTATTGACAATTGAGGATTGATGGTTGAGTATTGAGAATTGATGGTTGATGGTTGTGTGTTGAATATGGAGGATTGAGCATTGAGGATTGAAGATTGAGTATTGAGAATTGAAGGTTGATGATTGAGGATTGAGTATTGATGATTGAGTATTGATGATTGAGGATTGAAGATTGAGGATTCAGTATTGGAGACTGAGGATCGATGACTGAGGATTGAGGATTGAGGATTGATGATTGAGGATTGAGTATTGAAGATTAAGGATGAGGACTGAGTGTTGAGGATTGAGGATTGAGGATTGAGGATTGAGGATTGAGTGTTAATGATTGAGGATCGAATGTTGAGTAATGAGGATTGAAGATTGAGGTTTGAGGGTAGAGTATTGAGGATGGAGGATAAGCGCTGCTGGATGAGGGCTGAGGTTTGAGTATTGAATACTGAGAGTCCAGGATATTCTATTGAGTACTGGGAATTGAGGATTGATGGTTGAGTATTGAGGATTGAGGATTGAGGATTGCGGATTGAGTATTGAAGGTTGGTGATTGAGGATTGAGGATTGTGGATTGAGGATTGAGGGTTGAGGATTGAAGATTGAGTATTGAGGATTGAAGATTGAGTATTGAGGATTGAAGATTGAGGATTGAGGATTGAGGCTTGAGGATTGAGGATTGAGGATCGAAGATTGAGTATTGGGGTTCGAGGATTGAGGATTGACAACTGATTGTTGAGGACTGAGAGCTGAAGATTGAGGATTCAGGATTGAGGATTCAGAATTGAGGTTTGACGACCGAGGATTGAGGATTGAAGATTGAGTATTGAGGATTGAAGATTGAGGATTGAGGATTGAGGATTGAGGATTGAGGATGAGGGCTGAGGGTTGAGGATTGAGGTTTGAGGACAGAATACCGAGGATAGAGGATTGAGGATTGAGTGTTGAGGATTGAGGATCGAAGATTGAGTATTGAGGATTGAAGATTGAGGTTTGAGGATTGAGGATTGAGAATTGAGGATGAGGACTGAGGGTTGAGGATTGAGGTTTGAGGAACGAGGATAGAGGATTGAGAATTGAGGACTGAGGAATGATGATTGAGTATTGAGGATTGAGGATTGATGACTGAGGATTGAGGATTGAGGATTGAGGATTGAGGATTGACGATTGAAGATTGAGTATTGAAGATTGAGGATTGTGGATTGAGGATTGGGTATTGAGGATTGAAGAATAAGGATTGACGATTCAGGATTGAGGATTGAGGATTGAAGATTGAGTATTGAGGATTGAAGGTTGATGATTGAGGATTAAGGATTGTGGATTGTGGATTGAGGGTTGAGGATTGAAGATTGACTATTGAGGATTGAAGATTGAGTACTCAGGATTGAAGATTGAAGATTGAGGATAGAGGCTTGAGGATTGAGGATTGAGGATTGAAGATTGAGGATTGGGGATTGAGGATTGATGATTGATGATTGAGGATTGAGTATTGAGGATTGAGAATTGAGGATTGAGGATTGAGTATTGAAGATTGAGGATTGATGATTGAGGATTGAGGATTGTGGATTGCGGATTGAGGGTTGAGGATTGAAGATTGAGTATTGAGGATTGAAGATTGAGTACTCAGGACAGAAGATTGAGGATTGAGGATTGAGTATTGAAGATTGAGTATTCATGACTGAGGATTGAGGATTGAGGATTGAGTGTTGAGGATTGAGGATCGAAGATTGAGTATTGAGGATTGAAGATTGAGGTTTGAGGATTGAGGATTGAGAATTGCGGATGAGGATTGAGGATTGAGTATAGAGAATTGAGAATTGAGGATGAGGACTGAGGGTTGAGGATTGAGGTTTGAGGAATGAGGATGGAGGATTGAGGATTGAGGATTGAGGATTGAGGACGAGGACTGACGGTTGAGGATTGAAGATTGAGGATTGAGGATTGAGGATTGAGGATTGAGGATTGAGGATTGAGGATTGAGTGTTAATGATTGAGTATCGAATGTTGAGTAATGAGGATTGAAGATTGAGGTTTGAGGGTAGAGTATTGAGGATGGAGGATAAGCGCTGCTGGATGAGGGCTGAGGTTTGAGTATTGAATACTGAGAGTCCAGGATATTCTATTGAGTACTGGGAATTGAGGATTGATGGTTTAGTATTGAGGATTGAGGATTGAGGATTGCGGATTGAGTATTGAAGGTTGGTGATTGAGGATTGAGGATTGTGGATTGAGGATTGAGGGTTGAGGATTGAAGATTGAGTATTGAGGATTGAAGATTGAGTATTGAGGATTGAAGATTGAGGATTGAGGATTGAGGCTTGAGGATTGAGGATTGAGGATTGAAGATTGAGTATTGGGGATCGAGGATTGAGGATTGACAACTGATTGTTGAGGACTGAGAGCTGAAGATTGAGGATTCAGGGTTGAGGATTCAGAATTGAGGTTTGAGGATCGAGGATTGAGGATTGAAGATTGAGTATTGAGGATTGAAGATTGAGGATTGAGGATTGAGGATTGAGGATTGAGGATGAGGGCTGAGGGTTGAGGATTGAGGTTTGAGGACAGAATACCGAGGATTGAGGACTGAGAATTGAGGATTGAGGATTGAGGATTGAAGATTGAGGATTGGGTATTGAGGATTGAAGAATGAGGATTGAGGATTGAGGATTGAGGATTGAGGATTGAAGATTGAGTATTGAGGATTGAAGACTGACGATTGAGGATTGAGGATTGACGATTGAGGATTGAGGATTGAGGATTGAAGATTGAGTATTCAGGATTGAAGATTGAGGATTGAGGATTGAGGGTTGAGAATTAAGGATCGAAGATTGAGTATTGAGGATTGAAGATTGAGGTTTGAGGATTGAGGATAGAGGATGGAGGATGAGGGCTGAGGGTTGAGGATTGAGGTTTGAGTATTGAATACTGAGAATTTAGGATATTCTATTGAGTATTGAGAATTGAGGATCGATGGTTGAGTATTGAGGATTGAGGATTGAGTATTGAGGATTGAAGATTGAGGTTTGAGGATTGAGGATTGAGAATTGAGTATGAGGTCTGAGGGTTGAGTATTGAGGTTTGAGGAACGAGGATTGAGGATTGAGAATTGAGGACTGAGGATTGACGATTGAGTATTGAGGATTGAGGATTGATGACTGAGGATTGAGGATTGAGCATTGAGGATTGATGATTGAGGATTGAGGATTGAAGATTGCGTATTGAAGATTGTAGATTGATGATTGACGATTGAGGACAGAGGATTGAGGATTGATTATTGAGCTCTGGGGATTGAAGATTGTGGACTGGGGATAGAGGATTGAGCATTGAGGATTAAGGATAGAGCATTGGGGATTGAGGATCTAGGATAGGAGATTGATTACTGAGGATTGAAGACTGAGGATTGAGGATTGAGGGTTGAGAATTGAGGATTGAGGATTGAGGATTGAGGATTGAGGATTGAGGATTGAGGTTTGAGGATTGAGGACTGAGGATTGAGGATCGAATGTTGAGAATTGAGGATTGAAAATTGAGGATTGAGGATTGAGGATTGAGGACGGAGGATGACGGCTGAGGGTTGAGGATTGAGGTTTGAGGAGTGAGGATTGAGGATTGAGGATTGAGGATTGAGGTTTGAGGATTGAGGACTGAGGATTGGGGATTGATTATTGAGCTCTGGGGATTGAAGATTGTGGACTGGGGATAGAGGATTGAGCATTGAGGATTAAGGATAGAGCATTGGGGATTGAGGATCTAGGATAGGAGATTGATTACTGAGGATTGAAGACTGAGGATTGAGGATTGAGGGTTGAGAATTGAGGATTGAGTATTGAAGATTGAGTATTGAGGATTGAGGATTGAGGATTGAGGATTGAGGGTTGAGGGTTGAGGATTGAAGATTCAGGATTGGGGATTGAGGATTGACGATTGAGTATTGACGATTGAGGATTGAGTATTGAGGATTGAGAATTGAGGATTGAGGATTGAAGATTGAGTATTGAGGATTGAGGACTGGGGATTCAGGATTGAAGATTGAGGATTGACGACTGAGGATTGGGGATTGAGGATCTAGGATTGGAGATTGATTATTGAGGATTGAAGATTGAGAATTGAGGATCGAGGATTGAGAATTGAGAATTGAGGATGAGGACTGAGCGTTGAGGATTGAGGTTTGAGCAATGAGGATTGAGGATTGAGGATTGAGGATTGAGGATTCAGGATTGAGGATTGAGGATTGAGTATTGAAGATTGAGTATCCATGACTGAGGATTGAGGAATGAGGATTGAGTGTTGAGGATTGAGGATCGAAGATTGAGTATTGAGTGTTGAGGACTGAGGATTGAGGATTGAGGATTGAGGATTGAGGATTGAGGATTGAGGATTGAGGATTGAAGATTGAGGATTGGGGATTGAGGATTGAGGATTGAGAATTGAAGATTGAGTATTGAGGATTGAAGATTGAGGATTGAGGACTGAGGATTGAGGTTTGAGGATTGAGGACTGAGGATTGAGGATCGAATGTTGAGTATTGAGTATTGAAGATTGAGGATTGAGGATTGAGGATTGAGGATGGAGGATGATGACTGAGGGTTGAGGATTGAGGTTTGAGGAATGAGGATTGAGGATTGAGGATTGAGGATTGAGGATTGAGGATTGAGTATTGAAGATTGAGGATTGATGACTGAGGATTGAGGATTTTAGGATTGAGGATTGAGTATTGTAGATTGAGGACTGAGGACTGAGGATTGAGTATTGAGGATTGAGGGTTGAAGATTGAGGACTGAGTGTTGAGGGTTGAGTGATGAAAATTGGTGTTTGTGGATGGAGACATGAAGATTGAAGATTGAGGATCAGTATTGAAAACTGAGAATTCAGGATATTCTATTGAGTATTGAGAAATGAGGATTGATGGTTGAGTATTGAGAATTGATGGTTGATGGTTGTGGGTTGAATATTGAGGATTGAGGATTGAGGATTGAAGATTGAGTATTGAGGATTGAGGACTGGGGATTGAGGATTGAAGATTGAGGATTAACGATTGAGGATTGGGGATTGAGGATCTAGGATTGGAGATTGATTATTGAGGATTGAAGATAGAGAATTGAGGATTGAGTATTGAGAATTGAGAATTGAGGATGAGGACTGAGGATTGAGGATTGAGGTTTGAGGAATGAGGATTGAGGATTGAGTATTGAGGATTGAAGATTGAGTATTGGGGATTGAGGATTGAGGATTGAGAATTGAGGATCGAAGATTGAGTATTGAGGATTGAAGATTGAGGTTTGTGGATTGAGGATTGAGGATGGAGGATGAGGGCTGAGGGTTGAGGATTGAGGTTTGAGTATTGAATACTGAGAATTCAGGATATTCCATTGAGTATTCAGAATTGAGGATTGATGGTTGAGTATTGAGGATTGAGGATTGAGTATTGAGGATTGAAGATTGAGGATTGAGGTTTGAGGATTTAGAATTGAGAATGAGGACTGAGGGTTGAGGATTGAGGTTTGAGGAACGAGGATTGAGGACTGAGAATTGAGGACTGAGGATTGACGATTGAGTATTGTGGATTGAGGATTGATGACTGAGGATTGAGGATTGAGGATTGAGGATTGAGGATTGAGGATTGAAGATTGAGTATTGAGGATTGAGGATTGAGGATTGAGGATTGAGGATTGAGGATTGGGTATTGAGGATTGAAGAATGAGGATTGACGATTCAGGATTGAGGATTGAGGATTGAAGATTGAGTATTGAGGATTGAAGTTTGGTGATTGAGGATTGAGGATTGTGGATTGAGGATTGAGGGTTGAGGATTGAAGATTGAGTATTGAGGATTGAAGATTGAGTATTGAGGATTGAAGATTGAGGATTGAGGATTGAGGCTTGAGGATTGATGATTGAGGATTGAAGATTGAGGATTGGGGATCGAGGATTGAGGATTGACAACTGATTGTTGAGGACTGAGAGCTGAAGATTGAGGATTCAGGATAGAGGATTCAGAATTGAGGTTTGAGGACTGAGTATTGAGGATTGAAGATTGAGTATTGAGGATTGAAAATTGAGGATTGAGGATTGAGGATTGAGGATTGAGGATTGAGGATGAGGGCTGAGGGTTGAGGATTGAGGTTTGAGGACAGAATACCGAGGATTGAGGATTGAGAATTGAGGATTGAGGATTGAGGATTGAAGATTGAGGATTGGGTATTGAGGATTGAAGAATGAGGATTGAGGATTGAAGATTGAGGATTGAGGATTGAAGATTGAGTATTGAGGATTGAAGACTGACGATTGAGGATTGAGGATTGACGATTGAGGATTGAGGATTGAGGCTTGAGGACTGCGGATTGAGGCTTGAGGATTGAGGATTGAGGATTGAGGATTGAGGATTGAGGATTGAGATTTGAGGATTGAGGACTGAGGATTGAGGATCGAATGTTGTGTATTGAGGATTGAAAATTGAGGATTGAGGATAGAGGATTGAGGATGGAGGATGACGACTGAGGGTTGAGGATTGAGGTTTGAGGAATGAGGATTGAGGTTTGAGGATTGAGGATTGAGGATTGAGGATTGAGTATTGAAGATTGAGTATTGAGGATTGAGGATTGAGGATTGGGGATTGAGGGTTGAGGGTTGAGGATTGAAGATTCAGGATTGGGGATTGAGGATTGACGATTGAGTATTGACGATTGAGGATTGAGTATTGAGGATTGAGAATTGAGGATTGAGGATTGAAGATTGAGTATTGAGGATTGAGGACTGGGGATACAGGATTGAAGATTGAGTATTGACGATTGAGGATTGGGGATTGAGGATCTAGGATTGGAGATTGATTATTGAGGATTGAAGATTGAGAATTGAGGATCGAGGATTGAGAATTGAGTATTGAGGATGAGGACTGAGCGCTGAGGATTGAGGTTTGAGCAATGAGGATTGAGGATTGAGGATTGAGGATTCAGGATTGAGGATTGAGGATTGAGTATTGAAGATTGAGTATTCATGACTGAGGATAGAGGATTGAGGATTGAGTGTTGAGGATTGAGGATCGAAGATTGAGTATTGAGGATTGAAGATTGAGGTTTGAGGATTGAGGATTGAGAACTGAGGATGAGGACTGAGGGTTGAGGATTGAGGTTTGAGGAACGAGGATAGAGGATTGAGAATTGAGGACTGAGGAATGACGATTGAGTATTGAGGATTGAGGATTGATGACTGAGGATTGAGGATTGAGGATTGAGGATTGAGGATTGACGATTGAAGATTGAGTATTGAAGATTGAGGATTGAGGATTGAGGATTGGGTATTGAGGATTGAAGAATGAGGATTGACGATTCAGGATTGAGGATTGAGGATTGAAGATTGAGTATTGAGGATTGAAGGTTGATGATTGAGGATTAAGGATTGTGGATTGTGGATTGAGGGTTGAGGATTGAAGATTGACTATTGAGGATTGAAGATTGAGTACTCAGGATTGAAGATTGAAGATTGAGGATAGAGGCTTGAGGATTGAGGATTGAGGTTTGAAGATTGAGGATTGGGGATTGAGGATTGATGATTGATGATTGAGGATTGAGTATTGAGGATTGAGAATTGAGGATTGAGGATTGAGCATTGAAGATTGAGGATTGATGATTGAGGATTGAGGATTGTGGATTGTGGATTGAGGGTTGAGGATTGAAGATTGAGTATTGAGGATTGAAGATTGAGTACTCAGGATAGAAGATTGAGGATTGAGGATTGAGTATTGAAGATTGAGTATTCATGACTGAGGATTGAGGATTGAGGATTGAGTGTTGAGGATTGAGGATCGAAGATTGAGTATTGAGGATTGAAGATTGAGGTTTGAGGATTGAGGATTGAGAATTGAGGATGAGGATTGAGGATTGAGTATAGAGAATTGAGAATTGAGGATGAGGACTGAGGGTTGAGGATTGAGGTTTGAGGAATGAGGATGGAGGATTGAGGATTGAGGGTTGAGGATTGAGGACGAGGACTGACGGTTGAGGATTGAAGATTGAGTATTGAGGATTGAGGATTGAGGATTGAGGATTGAGGATTGAGGATTGAGTGTTAATGATTGAGGATCGAAGGTTGAGTATTGAGGATTGAAGATTGAGGTTTGAGGGTAGAGTATTGAGGATGGAGGATAAGCGCTGCTGGATGAGGGCTGAGGTTTGAGTATTGAATACTGAGAGTCCAGGATATTCTATTGAGTACTGGGAATTGAGGATTGATGGTTGAGTATTGAGGATTGAGGATTGAGGATTGCGGATTGAGAATTGAAGGTTGGTGATTGAGGATTGAGGATTGTGGATTGAGGATTGAGGGTTGAGGATTGAAGATTGAGTATTGAGGATTGAAGATTGAGTATTGAGGATTGAAGATTGAGGATTGAGGATTGAGGATTGAGGCTTGAGGATTGAGGATTGAGGATTGAAGATTGAGTATTGGGGATCGAGGATTGAGGATTGACAACTGATTGTTGAGGACTGAGAGCTGAAGATTGAGGATTCAGGATTGAGGATTCAGAATTGAGGTTTGAGGACCGAGGATTGAGGATTGAAGATTGAGTATTGAGGATTGAAGATTGAGGATTGAGGATTGAGGATTGAGGATTGAGGATGAGGGCTGAGGGTTGAGGATTGAGGTTTGAGGACAGAATACCGAGGATTGAGGACTCAGAATTGAGGATTGAGGATTGAGGATTGAAGATTGAGGATTGGGTATTGAGGATTGAAGAATGAGGATTGAGGATTGAGGATTGAGGATTGAGGATTGAAGATTGAGTATTGAGGATTGAAGACTGACGATTGAGGATTGAGGATTGACGATTGAGGATTGAGGATTGAGGATTGAAGATTGAGTATTCAGGATTGAAGATTGAGGATTGAGGATTGAGGGTTGAGAGTTAAGGATCGAAGATTGAGTATCGAGGATTGAAGATTGAGGTTTGAGGATTGAGGATAGAGGATGGAGGATGAGGGCTGAGGGTTGAGGATTGAGGTTTGAGTATTGAATACTGAGAATTCAGGATATTCTATTGAGTATTGAGAATTGAGGATCGATGGTTGAGTATTGAGGATTGAGGATTGAGTATTGAGGATTGAAGATTGAGGTTTGAGGATTGAGGATTGAGAATTGAGTATGAGGACTGAGGGTTGAGGATTGAGGTTTGAGGAACGAGGATAGAGGATTGAGAATTGAGGACTGAGGATTGACGATTGAGTATTGAGGATTGAGGATTGATGACTGAGTGTTCAGGATTGAAGATTGAGGATTGAGGATTGAGGCTTGAGGATTGAGGATTGAGGATTGAAGATTGAGGATTGGGGATTGAGGATTGAGGATTGACAACAGATTGTTGAGGACTGAGAGCTGAAGATTGAGGATTCAGGATTGAGGATTCAGAATTGAGGTTTGAGGACTGAGGATTGAGGATTGAAGATTGAGTATTGATGATTGAAAATTGAGGATTGAGGATTGAGGATTGAGGATTGAGGATGAGGGCTGAGGGTTGAGGATTGAGGTTTGAGGACAGAGGACCGAGGATTGAGGATTGAGAATTGAGGATTGAAGATTGAGGATTGAAGATTGAGGATTGCGTATTGAGGATTGAAGAATGAGGATTGAGGATTGAGGATTGAGGATTGAGGATTGAAGATTGAGTATTGAGGATTGAAGACTGACGATTGAGGATTGAGGATTGCGGATTGAGGATTGAGGATTGAGGATTGAAGATTGAGTATTCAGGATTGAAGATTGAGGATTGATAATTGAGGCTTGAGGATTGAGGATGAGGATTGAAGATTGAGAATTTTGGATTGAGGATTGAGGATTGGAGATTGACTATTGAGGATTGAAGATTGAGGGTTGAGGATTCAGGATTGAGGATTGAGGATAAGGGCTGAGGGTTGAGGATTGAGTATTGAGGATTGAGGATTGAAGATTGAGTATTGGGGATTGAGGATTGAGGATTGACTATTGAGTATTAAAGATTGAGGATTGAGGATTGAGGATTGAGGATTGAGGATTGAAGACTGAGAATTGATGATTGAATATTGAGGATTGAGGATTGATAGTTGAGGATTGAGGACGAGGATTGGCGGTTGAGGATTGAGGTATGAGGGTTGAGGATTGAGGATTGAGGACTGAGGATTGAGGTTTGAGGATTGAGGACTGAGGATTGAGGATCGAATGTTGAGTATTGAGGATTGAAGATTGAGGATTGAGGATTGAGGATTGAGGATGGAGGATGAGGACTGAATGTTGAGGATTGAGGTTTGAGGAATGAGGATTTAGGATTGAGGGTTGAGGATTGAGGATTGAGGATGGAGTATTGAAGATTGAGGATTGATGACTGAGGATTGAGGATTTTAGGATTGAGGATTGAGGAACGAGGATTGAGGATTTAGGATGATGGCTCAGGCTTGAGGATTGAGGTTTGAGGACTGAGGACTGAGGATTGAGGATTGAGAATTGAAGATTGAGGATTGAGGGTTGAAGATTGAGAATTGAGGATTGAAGATTGGGGATTGAGGATTGAGGATTGATGATTGAGGATTGAAGATTGAGGATTGAGGATTGAAGATTGAGGATTGGGGACTGAGTGTTGATTGTTCAGTGATGAGAATTGATGTTTGTGCATACAGATTTGAGGATTGCAGATTGAGTATTGAGTATTGAAAACTGTGAATTGATGATATTGTATTGCGGATTGAGAATTGACAACTGATTGTTGAGGACTGAGGTCTGAAAGTTGAGGATTCAGGATTGAAGATTCAGGATTGAGGCTTGAGGACTGAGGATTGAGGATTGAGGATTGAGGATTGAGGATTGAGGTTTGAGGATTGAAGATTCAGTATTGATGATTGAATATAGACGATTGAGGATTGGTAGTTGAGGATTGAGGACGAGGACTGACGGTTGAGGATTGAGGTACGAGGATTGAAGGTTGAGGATTGAGGACTGAGGATTGAAGACTGAGGACTGGGGACTGAGGATTGAAGATTGATTATTGAGGATTGAAGATTGAGAATTGAGGATTGAGGATTGAGTATGGGAATTGAGGATGTGGACTGAGGGTTGAGGATTGAGGTTTGAGGAATAAGGATTGAGGATTGAGAATTGAGGATTGAGGATTGGGTATTGAGGTTTGAAGAATGAGGATTGAGTATTGAGGATTGAGCATTGAGGATTGAAGATTGAGGTTTGAGGATTGAGGATTGAGAATTGAGGATGAGGACTGAGGGTTGAGGATTGAGGTTTGAGGAACGAGCATTGAGGATTGAGAATTGAGGACTGAGGATTGACGATTGAGTATTGAGGATTGAGGATTGATAACTGAGGATTGAAGATTGATGATTGAGGATTGAGAATTGAGGATTGAGGATTGAGTATTGAGGATTGAGGATTGAGGATTGAGGATTGAGGACAGGGTATTGAGGATTGAAGAATGAGGATTGACGAATCAGGATTGAGGATTGAGGATCTAAGGTTGAGTATTGAGGATTGAAGGTTGGTGATTGATGATTGAGGATTGTGGATTGAGGATTGAGGGTTGAGGATTGAAGATTGAGTATTGAGGATTGGAGATTGAGTATTCAGGATTGAAGTTTGAGGATTGAGGATTGAGGCTTGAGGATTGAGTATTGAGGATTGAAGATTGAGGATTGGGGATTGAGGAATGAGGATTGAGGATTGAGTATTGAGGATTGAGAATTGAGGATTGAGGATTGAAAATTGGGGACTGAGTGTTGAGGGTTCAGTGATGAGAATTGATGTTTGTGCATAGAGATTTGAGGATTGCAGATTGAGTATTGAGTATTGAAAACTGTGAATCGATGATATTGTATTGAGGATTGAGAATTGACAACTGATTGTTGAGGACTGAGGTCTGAAGATTGAGGATTCATGATTGAAGATTCAGGATTGAGGTCTGAGGACTGAGGATTGAGGATTGAGGATTGAGGATTGAGGATTGAGGATTGAAGATTGAGGATTGGGGACTGAGTGTTGAGGGTTCAGAGATGAGAATTGATGTTTGTGCATAGAGATTTGAAGATTGCAGATCGAGTATTGAGCATTGAAAACTGTGAATTGGTGATATTGTATTGACGATTGAGAATTGACAACTGGTTGTTGAGGACTGAGGTCTGAAGATTGAGGATTCAGGATTGAAGATTCAGGATTGAGGTTTGAGGACTGAGGATTGAGGATTGAGGATTGAGGATTGAGGATTGAGGATTGAGGATTGAAGATTGAGTATTGAGGATTGAGGATTGAGGATTGAGGATTGAGGATTGAGTGTTGAAGATTGAGGATTGATGATTGAGGATTGAGGATTGAGGATCCAGGATTGAAGATTGAGGATTGAAGATTGAGGATTGAGGGTTGATGATTGAGGACTGAGGATTGAGGTTTGAGGATTGAGGACTGAGGATTGAGGATTGAAGATTGAAGATTGAGTATTGAGGATTGAAGATTGAGGATTGAGTATTGAGGATGGAGGATGAGGGCTGAGGGTTGAGGATTGAGGTTTGAGTATTGAATACTGAGAATTCAGGATATTCTATTGAGTATTGAGAATTGAGGATTGATGGTTGAGTATTGAGGATTGAGGAATGAGTATTGAGGGTTGAAGATTGAGGTTTGAGTGTTGAGGATGGAAGGTTGATGATTGAGGATTTAGGATTGAGGATTGAGGATGAGGGCTGAGGGTTGAGGGATAAGGTTTGAGGATTGAGGACTGAGGATTGGGGATTGAGAATTGAGTATGGAGGACTGAGGATTGAGGATTGAGGATTGGGTATTGAGGTTTGAACAATGAGGATTGAGGATTGAGGATTGAGGATTGAGAATTGAAGATTGAGTATTGAGGATTGATGGTTGATGATTGAGGATTGAGGATTGTAGATTGAGGACTGAGTGTTGAGGGTTGAGTGATGAGAATTGATGTTTGTGGATAGAGGTTGGAAGATTGCAGATTGAGTATTGAGTATTGAAAACTGTGAATTGAGTATATTCTATTGAGGATTGAGGATTGACAACTGATTGTTGAGGACTGAGAGTTGAAGATTGAGGATTCAGGATTGAGGATTCAGAATTGAGGTTTGAGGACTGAGGATTGAGTGTTGAAGATTGAGTATTGAGGATTGAGGATTGAGGATTGAGGATTGAGGATTGAGTGTTAAGGATTGAGGATCGAAGGTTGAGTATTGAGGATTGAAGATTGAGGTTTGAGGGTAGAGTATTGAGGATGGAGGATGAGCGCTGCTGGATGAGGACTGAGGTTTGAGTATTGAATACTGAGAGTCCAGGATATTCTATTGAGTACTGGGAATTGAGGATTGATGGTTGAGTATTGAGGATTGAGGATTGAGGATTGCGGATTGAGTATTGATGATTGAGGATTGATGATTCAGGATTGGGGATTGAGGATTGAGGGTTGAGTGTTGAAGATTGAGGATTGATGATTGAGGATTGAGGATTGAGGATCGAGGATTGAGGATTGAGGATTGAAGATTGAGGATTGAGGGTTGATGGTTGAGTGTTGAAGACTGAGGATTGATGATTGAGGATTGAGGATTCAGGATTGAGGATTGAGGATTGAGGATTGAGGATTGAAGATTGAGGATTGGGGATTGAGGGCTGAGGATTGAGAATCGAAGATTGAGTATTGAGGATTGAGGGTTGAGGATTGAGGACGAGGACTGACGGTTGAGGATTGCGGTTTGAGGATTGAGGATTGAGGACTGATGACTGAGTATTGAGGATCGAGGATTGAGCATTGAGGATTGAAGATCGAGGACTGTGGATTGAGGATTGAAGATTGAGGATTAAGGATTGAGGTTTGGGGATTGAGGATCTAGGATTGGATGTTGATTATTGTGGATTGAAGATTGAGGATTGAGGATTGTTGATTGAGGATGGAGGAAGAGGGCTGAGGGCTGTGGATTGAGGTTTGTGTATTGAATCCTGAGAATTCAGTATATTCTATTGAGTATTGAGAATTGAGGATTGAGGGTTGAGTATAGAGGATTGAGGATTGAGGATTGAGGGTTGAGTATTGAAGATTGAGGATTGATGACTGAGGATTGAGGATTGAGGATTGATGGTTTCGGATTGAGGATTGAAGATTAAGTATGGAGGATTGTAGATTGAGTATTGAGGATTGAGGATTGAAGATTGAGGACTGAGTGTTGAGGGTTGAGTGATGAGAATTGATGTCTGTGGATTGAGATTTCAAAATTGAAGATTTGGGATTCAGTATTGAGAACTGTGAATTGAGGATATTCTATTGAGAATTGTGGATTGACAATTGATTGTTGCGGACTGAGGGATGATGAATGAGCATTCAGGATTGAGGATTCGGAATTGAGGATTGAGGACTGAGGATTGAGGGTTGAGGATTGAGGATTGAGGATTGACGCTTGAGGATAGAGGATTGAGGATGGAGGATTGAATAGAGAGGACCGAGTGTTGAGGATTGAGTGTTGAGAATTGATATTTGAGGATCGAGATTTGATTATTGAATATTGTGGATTGAGTATTGAATCATGAGAATTCGGGATATTCTATTGAGTATTGAGAATTGAGGATTGCTGGTTGAGTATTGAGAATTGATGGTTGATGGTTGTGTGTTGAATATTGAGGATTGAGTATTGAGGATTGAAGATTGAGTATTGAGGATTGAAGGTTGATGATTGAGGATTGAGTATTGATGATTGAGGATTGATGATTGAGGGTTGAGTATTGGAGACTGAGGATTGATGACTGAGGATTGAGGATTGAGGATTGATGATTGAGGATTGAGGATTGAAGATTGAGTATGGAGGATTGAAGGCTGAGGATTGAGGATTGAGGATTGAAGATTGAGGACTGTGTGTTGAGGGTTGAGTGATGAGAATTGATGACTGTGGATTGAGATTTGAAGATTGAAGATTGGGGTTTGAGTACTGAAAACTGTGAATTGAGGATAATCTATTGAGGATTGAGGATTGACAATTGATAGTTGCGGACTGAGGGATGAAGATTGAGCATTCAGGATTGAGGACTCGGAATTGAGGTTTGAGGACTGAGGATTGAGGGTTGAGGATTGAGGATTGAGGATTGACTGATGGGGATAGAGGATTGAGGATGGAGGATTGAAGAGAGAGGTCCGGGAGTTCAGGATTGAGTGTTGAGAATTGCTGTTTGAGGATCGAGATTTGATTATTGAATATTGTGGATTGAGTATTGAATCATGAGAATTCAGGATATTCCATTGAGTATTAAGAATTGAGGATTGATTTTTGAGTATTGAGAATTGATGGTTGATGGTTGTGTGTTGAATATTGAGGATTGAGGATTGAGGATTGAGGACTGAAGATTGAGTATGGAGGATTGAAGACTGGGGATTGAGGATTGAAGATTGAGGATTAACGATTGAGGATTGGGGATTGAGGATCTAGGATTGGAGATTGATTATTGAGGATTGAAGATTGAGAATTGAGGATTGAGGATTGAGAATTGAGAATTGAGGATGAGGACTGAGGATTGAGGATTGAGGTTTGAGGAATGAGGATTGAGGATGGAGGATGAGGGCTGAGGGTTGAGGATTGAGGTTCGAGTATTGAATACTGAGAATTCAGGATATTCTATTGAGTATTGAGAGTTGAGGATTGATGGTTGAGTATTGAGGATTGAGGATTGAGTATTGAGGATTGAAGATTGAGGATTGAGGATTGAGGATTGAGAATTGAGAATGAGGACTGAGGGTTGAGGATTGAGGTTTGAGTAACGAGGATTGAGGATTGAGAATTGAGGACTGAGGGTTGACGATTGAGTATTGAGGATTGAGGATTGATGACTGAGGATTGAGGATTGAGGATTGAGGATTGAGGATTGAGGGTTGAAGATTGAGTATTGAGGATTGAGGATTGAGGATTGAGGATTGAGGATTGGGTATTGAGGATTGAAGAATGAGGATTGACGATTCACGATTGAGGATTGAGGATTGAAGATTGAGTATTGAGGATTGAAGGTTGGTGATTGAGGATTGAGGATTGTGGATTGAGGATTGAGGGTTGAGGATTGAATATTGAGTATTGAGGATTGATGATTGAGTATTGAGGATTGAAGATTGAGGATTGAGGATTGAGGCTTGAGGATTGAGGATTGAGGATTGAAGATTGAGGATTGGGGATCGAGTATTGAGGATTGACAACTGATTGTTGAGGACTGTGAGCTGAAGATTGAGGATTCAGGATTGAGGATTCAGAATTGAGGTTTGAGGACTGAGGATTGAGGATTGAAGATTGATTATTGAGGATTGAAAATTGAGGATTGAGGATTGAGGATTGACGATTGAGGATGAGGGCTGAGGGTTGAGAATTGAGGTTTGAGGACAGAATACCGAGGATTGAGGATTGAGAATTGAGGATTGAAGATTGAGGTTTGAAGATTGAGGATTGCGTGTTGAGGATTGAAGAGTGAGGATTGAGGATTGAGGATTGAGGATTGAGGATTGAAGATTGAGTATTGAGGATTGAAGACTGACGATTGAGGATTGAGGATTGCGGATTGAGGATTGAGGATTGAGGATTGAAAATTGAGTATTCAGGATTGAAGATTGAGGATTGATAATTGAGGCTTGAGGATTGAGGATGAGGATTGAAGATTGAGAATTTTGGATTGAGGATTGAGGATTGGAGATTGACTATTGAGGATTGAAGATTGAGGGTTGAGGATTCAGGATTGAGGATTGAGGATAAGGGCTGAGGGTTGAGGATTGAGTATTGAGGATTGAGGATTGAAGATTGAGTATTGGGGATTGAGGATTGAGGATTGACTATTGAGTATTAAAGATTGAGGATTGAGGATTGAGGATTGAGGATTGAGGATTGAAGACTGAGAATTGATGATTGAATATTGAGGATTGAGGATTGATACTTGAGGATTGAGGACGAGGATTGGCGGTTGAGGATTGAGGTATGAGGGTTGAGGATTGAGGATTGAGGACTGAGGATTGAGGTTTGAGGATTGAGGACTGAGGATTGAGGATCGAATGTTGAGTATTGAGGATTGAAGATTGAGGATTGAGGATTGAGGATTGAGGATGGAGGATGAGGACTGAATGTTGAGGATTGAGGTTTGAGGAATGAGGATTTAGGATTGAGGGTTGAGGATTGAGGATTGAGGATGGAGTATTGAAGATTGAGGATTGATGACTGAGGATTGAGGATTTTAGGATTGAGGATCGAGGAACGAGGATTGAGGATTGAGGATGATGGCTCAGGCTTGAGGATTGAGGTTTGAGGACTGAGGACTGAGGATGGAGGATTGAGAATTGAAGATTGAGGATTGAGGGTTGAAGATTGAGGATTGAGGATTGAAGATTGGGGATTGAGGATTGAGGATTGATGATTGAGGATTGAAGATTGAGGATTGAGGATTGAAGATTGAGGATTGGGGACTGAGTGTTGATGGTTCAGTGATGAGAATTGATGTTTGTGCATACAGATTTGAGGATTGCAGATTGAGTATTGAGTATTGAAAACTGTGAATTGATGATATTGTATTGAGGATTGAGAATTGACAACTGATTGTTGAGGACTGAGGTCTGAAGGTTGAGGATTCAGGATTGAAGATTCAGGATTGAGGCTTGAGGACTGAGGATTGAGGATTGAGGATTGAGGATTGAGGATTGAGGTTTGAGGATTGAAGATTCAGTATTGATGATTGAATATTGACGATTGAGGATTGGTAGTTGAGGATTGAGGACGAGGACTGACGGTTGAGGATTGAGGTACGAGGATTGAAGGTTGAGGATTGAGGACTGAGGATTGAAGATTGAGGACTGGGGACTGAGGATTGAAGATTGATTATTGAGGATTGAAGATTGAGAATTGAGGATTGAGGATTGAGTATGGGAATTGAGGATGAGGACTGAGGGTTGAGGATTGAGGTTTGAGGAATAAGGATTGAGGATTGAGGATTGAGGATTGAGGATTGGGTATTGAGGTTTGAAGAATGAGGATTGAGTATTGAGGATTGAGCATTGAGGATTGAAGATTGAGGTTTGAGGATTGTGGATTGAGAATTGAGGATGAGGACTGAGGATTGAAGATTGAGGTTTGAGGATTGAGGCTTGAGGACTGCGGATTGAGGCTTGAGGATTGAGGATTGAGGATTGAGGATTGAGGATTGAGGATTGAGATTTGAGGTTTGAGGACTGAGGATTGAGGATCGAATGTTGAGTATTGAGGATTGAAAATTGAGGATTGAGGATTGAGGATTGAGGATGGAGGATGACGACTGAGGGTTGAGGATTGATGTTTGAGGAGTAAGGATTGAGGATTGAGGATTGAGGATTGAGGTTTGAGGATTGAGGACTGAGGATTGAGGATCGAATGTTGAGTATTGAGGATTGAAAATTGAGGATTGAGTATTGAGGATTGAGGATGGAGAATGACGACAGTGGGTTGATGATTGAGGTTTGAGGAATGAGGATTGAGGATTGAGGATTGAGGATTGAGGATTGAGGATTGAGTATTGAAGATTGAGTATTGAGGATTGAGGATTGAGGATTGAGGATTGAGGGTTGAGGATTGAGGATTGAAGATTCAGGATTGGGGATTGAGGGTTGACGATTGAGTATTGACGATTGAGGATTGAGTACTGAGGATTGAGAATTGAGGATTGCGGATTGAAGATTGAGTATTGAGGATTGAGGACTGGGGATTCAGGATTGAAGATTGAGGATTGACGATTGAGGATTGGGGATTGAGGATCTAGGATTGGAGATTGATTATTGAGGATTGAAGATTGAGAATTGAGGATCGAGGATTGAGAATTGAGAATTGAGGATGAGGACTGAGCGTTGAGGATTGAGGTTTGAGCAATGAGGATTGAGGATTGAGGATTGAGGATTCAGGATTGAGGATTGAGGATTGAGTATTGAAGATTGAGTATCCATGACTGAGGATTGAGGATTGAGGATTGAGGATTGAGGATTGACGATTGAAGATTGAGTATTGTAGATTGAGGATTGAGGATTGAGGATTGGGTATTGAGGATTGAAGAATGAGGATTGACGATTCAGGATTGAGGATTGTGGATTGAGGGTTGAGGATTGAAGATTGAGTATTGAGGATTGATGATTGAGTACTCAGGATAGAAGATTGAGGATTGAAGATTGAGTATTGAAGATTGAGTATTCATGACTGAGGATTGAGGATTGAGGATTGAGTGTTGAGGATTGAGGATCGAAGATTGAGTATTGAGGATTGAAGATTGAGGTTTGAGGATTGAGGATTGAGAATTGAGGATGAGGATTGAGGATTGAGTATTGAGAATTGAGAATTGAGTATGAGGACTGAGGGTTGAGCATTGAGGTTTGAGGAATGAGGATGGAGGATTGAGGATTGAGGATTGAGGATTGAGTACGAGGACTGATGGTTGAGGATTGAAGATTGAGGATTGAGTATTGAGGATTGAGGATTGAGGATTGAGGATTGAGGATTGAGTGTTAAGGATTGAGGATCGAAGGTTGAGTATTGAGGATTGAAGATTGAGGTTTGAGGGTAGAGTATTGAGGATGGAGGATGAGCGCTGCTGGATGAGGACTGAGGTTTGAGTATTGAATACTGAGAGTCCAGGATATTCTATTGAGTACTGGGAATTGAGGATTGAGGATTGAAGATTGAGGACTGTGTGTTGAGGGTTGAGTGATGAGAATTGATGTCTGTGGATTGAGGTTTGAAGATTGAAGATTGGGGATTGAGTACTGAAAACTGTGAATTGAGGATAATCTATTGAGGATTGAGGATTGACGATTGAGGATGAGGGCTGAGGGTTGAGAATTGAGGTTTGAGGACAGAATACCGAGGATTGAGGATTGAGAATTGAGGATTGAGGATTGAGGATTGAAGATTGAGGATTGGGTATTGAGGATTGAAGAATGAGGATTGAGGATTGAGGATTGAGGATTGAGGATTGAAGATTGAGTATTGAGGATTGAAGACTGACGATTGAGTATTGAGGATTGAAGATTGGGGATTGAGGATTGAGGATTGAAGATTGAGTATTCAGGATTGAAGATTGAGGACTGAGGATTGAGGATTGAGAATTGAGGATCGAAGATTGAGTATTGAGGATTGAAGATTGAGGTTTCAGGATTGAGGATAGAGGATGGAGGATGAGGGCTGAGGGTTGAGGATTGAGGTTTGAGTATTGAATACTGAGAATTCAGGATATTCTATTGAGTATTGAGAATTGAGGATCGATGGTTGAGTATTGAGGATTGAGGATTGAGTATTGAGGATTGAAGATTGAGGTTTGAGGATTGAGGATTGAGAATTGAGAATGAGGACTGAGGGTTGAGGATAGAGGTTTGAGGAACGAGGATTGAGGATTGAGAATTGAGGACTGAGGATTGACGATTGAGTATTGAGGATTGAGGATTGAGGATTGAGGATTGAGGATTGGGTATTGAGGATTGAAGAATGAGGATTGACGATTCAGGATTGAGGATTGAGGATTGAAGATTGAGTATTGAGGATTGAAGGTTGGCGATTGAGGATTGAGGATTGTGGATTGAGGATTGAGGGTTGAGGGCTGAAGATTGAGTATTGAGGATTGAAGACTGAGTATTCAGGATTGAGGCTTGAGGACTGAGGATTGAGGATTGAGGATTGAGGATTGAGGATTGAGGTTTGAGGATTGAAGATTCAGTATTGATGATTGAATATAGACGATTGAGGATTGGTAGTTGAGGATTGAGGACGAGGACTGACGGTTGAGGATTGAGGTACGAGGATTGAAGGTTGAGGATTGAGGACTGAGGATTGAAGACTGAGGACTGGGGACTGAGGATTGAAGATTGATTATTGAGGATTGAAGATTGAGAATTGAGGATTGAGGATTGAGTATGGGAATTGAGGATGTGGACTGAGGGTTGAGGATTGAGGTTTGAGGAATAAGGATTGAGGATTGAGGATTGAGGATTGAGGATTGGGTATTGAGGTTTGAAGAATGAGGATTGAGTATTGAGGATTGAGCATTGAGGATTGAAGATTGAGGTTTGAGGATTGAGGATTGAGAATTGAGGATGAGGACTGAGGGTTGAGGATTGAGGTTTGAGGAACGAGCATTGAGGATTGAGAATTGAGGACTGAGGATTGACGATTGAGTATTGAGGATTGAGGATTGATAACTGAGGATTGAAGATTGATGATTGAGGATTGAGAATTGAGGATTGAGGCTTGAGGATTGAGTATTGAGGATTGAAGATTGAGGATTGGGGATTGAGGAATGAGGATTGAGGATTGAGTATTGAGGATTGAGAATTGAGGATTGAGGATTGAAAATTGGGGACTGAGTGTTGAGGGTTCAGTGATGAGAATTGATGTTTGTGCATAGAGATTTGAGGATTGCAGATTGAGTATTGAGTATTGAAAACTGTGAATCGATGATATTGTATTGAGGATTGAGAATTGACAACTGATTGTTGAGGACTGAGGTCTGAAAGTTGAGGATTCATGATTGAAGATTCAGGATTGAGGTCTGAGGACTGAGGATTGAGGATTGAGGATTGAGGATTGAGGATTGAGGATTGAAGATTGAGGATTGGGGACTGAGTGTTGAGGGTTCAGAGATGAGAATTGATGTTTGTGCATAGAGATTTGAAGATTGCAGATCGAGTATTGAGCATTGAAAACTGTGAATTGGTGATATTGTATTGACGATTGAGAATTGACAACTGGTTGTTGAGGACTGAGGTCTGAAGATTGAGGATTCAGGATTGAAGATTCAGGATTGAGGTTTGAGGACTGAGGATTGAGGATTGAGGATTGAGGATTGAGGATTGAGGATTGAGGATTGAAGATTGAGTATTGAGGATTGAGGATTGAGGATTGAGGATTGAGGATTGAGTGTTGAAGATTGAGGATTGATGATTGAGGATTGAGGATTGAGGATCCAGGATTGAGGATTGAGGATTGAAGATTGAGGATTGAGAGTTGATGATTGAGGACTGAGGATTGAGGTTTGAGGATTGAGGACTGAGGATTGAGGATTGAAGATTGAAGATTGAGTATTGAGGATTGAAGATTGAGGATTGAGTATTGAGGATGGAGGATGAGGGCTGAGGGTTGAGGATTGAGGTTTGAGTATTGAATACTGAGAGTCCAGGATATTCTATTGAGTACTGGGAATTGAGGATTGATGGTTGAGTATTGAGGATTGAGGATTGAGGATTGCGGATTGAGTATTGAAGATTGAGGATTGATGATTCAGGATTGGGGATTGAGGATTGAGGGTTGAGTGTTGAAGATTGAGGATTGATGATTGAGGATTGAGGATTGAGGATCGAGGATTGAGGATTGAGGATTGAAGATTGAGGATTGAGGGTTGATGGTTGAGTGTTGAAGACTGAGGATTGATGATTGAGGATTGAGGATTCAGGATTGAGGATTGAGGATTGAGGATTGAGGATTGAAGATTGAGGATTGGGGATTGAGGGCTGAGGATTGAGAATCGAAGATTGAGTATTGAGGATTGAGGGTTGAGGATTGAGGACGAGGACTGACGGTTGAGGATTGCGGTTTGAGGATTGAGGATTGAGGACTGATGACTGAGTATTGAGGATCGAGGATTGAGCATTGAGGATTGAAGATCGAGGACTGTGGATTGAGGATAGAAGATTGAGGATTAAGGATTGAGGTTTGGGGATTGAGGATCTAGGATTGGAGGTTGATTATTGTGGATTGAAGATTGAGGATTGAGGATTGTTGATTGAGGATGGAGGAAGAGGGCTGAGGGCTGTGGATTGAGGTTTGTGTATTGAATCCTGAGAATTCAGTATATTCTATTGAGTATTGAGAATTGAGGATTGAGGGTTGAGTATAGAGGATTGAGGATTGAGGATTGAGGGTTGAGTATTGAAGATTGAGGATTGATGACTGAGGATTGAGGATTGAGGATTGATGGTTTCGGATTGAGGATTGAAGATTAAGTATGGAGGATTGAAGATTGAGTATTGAGGATTGAGGATTGAAGATTGAGGACTGAGTGTTGAGGGTTGAGTGATGAGAATTGATGTCTGTGGATTGAGATTTCAAAATTGACGATTTGGGATTCAGTATTGAGAACTGTGAATTGAGGATATTCTATTGAGAATTGAGGATTGACAATTGATTGTTGCGGACTGAGGGATGATGAATGAGCATTCAGGATTGAGGATTCGGAATTGAGGATTGAGGACTGAGGATTGAGGGTTGAGGATTGAGGATTGAGGATTGACGCTTGAGGATAGAGGATTGAGGATGGAGGATTGAATAGAGAGGACCGAGTGTTGAGGATTGAGTGTTGAGAATTGATATTAGAGGATCGAGATTTGATTATTGAATATTGTGGATTGAGTATTGAATCATGAGAATTCGGGATATTCTATTGAGTATTGAGAATTGAGGATTGCTGGTTGAGTATTGAGAATTGATGGTTGATGGTTGTGTGTTGAATATTGAGGATTGAGTATTGAGGATTGAAGATTGAGTATTGAGGATTGAAGGTTGATGATTGAGGATTGAGTATTGATGATTGAGGGTTGATGATTGAGGGTTGAGTATTGGAGACTGAGGATTGATGACTGAGGATTGAGGATTGAGGATTGAGGGTTGAGGATTGAGGACGAGGACTGACGGTTGAGGATTGAAGATTGAGTATTGAGGATTGAGGATTGAGGATTGAGGATTGAGGATTGAGGATTGAGTGTTAATGATTGAGGATCGAAGGTTGAGTATTGAGGATTGAAGATTGAGGTTTGAGGGTAGAGTATTGAGGATGGAGGATAAGCGCTGCTGGATGAGGGCTGAGGTTTGAGTATTGAATACTGAGAGTCCAGGATATTCTATTGAGTACTGGGAATTGAGGATTGATGGTTGAGTATTGAGGATTGAGGATTGAGGATTGCGGATTGAGAATTGAAGGTTGGTGATTGAGGATTGAGGATTGTGGATTGAGGATTGAGGGTTGAGGATTGAAGATTGAGTATTGAGGATTGAAGATTGAGTATTGAGGATTGAAGATTGAGGATTGAGGATTGAGGATTGAGGCTTGAGGATTGAGGATTGAGGATTGAAGATTGAGTATTGGGGATCGAGGATTGAGGATTGACAACTGATTGTTGAGGACTGAGAGCTGAAGATTGAGGATTCAGGATTGAGGATTCAGAATTGAGGTTTGAGGACCGAGGATTGAGGATTGAAGATTGAGTATTGAGGATTGAAGATTGAGGATTGAGGATTGAGGATTGAGGATTGAGGATGAGGGCTGAGGGTTGAGGATTGAGGTTTGAGGACAGAATACCGAGGATTGAGGACTCAGAATTGAGGATTGAGGATTGAGGATTGAAGATTGAGGATTGGGTATTGAGGATTGAAGAATGAGGATTGAGGATTGAGGATTGAGGATTGAGGATTGAAGATTGAGTATTGAGGATTGAAGACTGACGATTGAGGATTGAGGATTGACGATTGAGGATTGAGGATTGAGGATTGAAGATTGAGTATTCAGGATTGAAGATTGAGGATTGAGGATTGAGGGTTGAGAGTTAAGGATCGAAGATTGAGTATCGAGGATTGAAGATTGAGGTTTGAGGATTGAGGATAGAGGATGGAGGATGAGGGCTGAGGGTTGAGGATTGAGGTTTGAGTATTGAATACTGAGAATTCAGGATATTCTATTGAGTATTGAGAATTGAGGATCGATGGTTGAGTATTGAGGATTGAGGATTGAGTATTGAGGATTGAAGATTGAGGTTTGAGGATTGAGGATTGAGAATTGAGTATGAGGACTGAGGGTTGAGGATTGAGGTTTGAGGAACGAGGATAGAGGATTGAGAATTGAGGACTGAGGATTGACGATTGAGTATTGAGGATTGAGGATTGAGGACTGAGTGTTGAGGATTGAGGTTTGAGGAATGAGGATTTAGGATTGAGGGTTGAGGATTGAGGATTGAGGATTGAGTATTGAAGATTGAGGATTGATGACTGAGGGTTGAGGATTTTAGGATTGAGGATTGAGGAACGAGGATTGAGGATTGAGGATGATGGCTCAGGGTTGAGGATTGAGGTTTGAGGACTGAGGACTGAGGATTGAGGATTGAGAATTGAGGATTGAGGATTGCGGGTTGAAGATTGAGGATTGAGGATTGAAGATTGAGGATTGAGGATTGAGGATTGAGGATTGAGGTTTGAAGATTGAGGATTGAGGATTGAAGATTGAGGATTGGGTACTGAGTGTTGAGGGTTCAGTGATGAGAATTGATGTTTGTGCATACAGATTTGAGGATTGCAGATTGAGTATTGAGTATTGAAAACTGTGAATTGATGATATTGTATTGAGGATTGAGAGTTGACAAAGGATTGTTGAGGACTGAGGTCTGAAGATTGAGGATTCAGGATTGAAGATACAGGATTGAGGCTTGAGGACTGAGGATTGAGGATTGAGGATTGAGGATTGAGGATTGAGGTTTGAGGATTGAAGATTGAGTATTGATGATTGAATATTGAGGATTGAGGATTGGTAGTTGAGGATTGAGGACGAGGACTGACGGTTGAGGATTGAGGTACGAGGATTAAAGGTTGAGGATTG